>NW_025777762.1:0-86317 GCF_021130785.1 Homalodisca vitripennis | reverse complement strand
AAAAAATAAGGCAAAAATCATCTATCGATCAAATATACTAACACCTTAATATTGCAATAGCTTTAAATATACACTTTTAAACATCGAAAAGCCTACGGAACCTTCGAAATGGAGGGCGTAAACCCTAAATGCTAGTACTATATATAAATACCACTGCATACATAGTAACAACTTTTCGGGAGAGGGTAAAAATAACAATAATATTACTGTATAATATACATTTTTAATAGTATCAAATAGATAAACTGTCTTAATCCTATAATAAGTCTGTTTTGTATCAAATATGTTATTAATATTGTCTTAAATAAACTTGTTTTCATTAGCGTGAAATTACCTTTGTGATTATCACTAGACATTTACGGAAGTGTTTGTATAATACAAATTATTTTTTACAAGTCTTATATTGCAAAATTGATTAGAGCAAAACTAAAATTATGTCATGCATGAATATACAATATTAATACAAGAGGTTATTGCCTTTATGTGTTGATACATACTTCAACTGTACCTATACTATTAATTACAAGCAACTTATACAGTAGGCTTGAGAGTAAAAAAAACGTGTTTAGGCCAATGATTGAGAAAATATTTATTCATCCATTAAGGATTTACTCTGCTCTTCCTTTTAATCGACCATAGGCTTCTACAAGGTACTTATCAAATTGAATATGAACGAGGCAATAAAATACAAAATATGTTGTACTTGTAAAAAATTGTACGATCACTGGCTAAATATTAATCCATCCCACATTAACTTTAACTTAGATCCAGTGACCGAAAGTGATAAGCCGAATGACTATTGGCACTGTTTGTATTTAGTTTGTTTTTAATTTTCTGGATAATATTTTCTTGTGTTAATAAAAATGTAGACTATTCATGTTTTTTAGAGTTTAATCACTACTACAAAGTAATAAAAACATGGGTATGTTGTGCCACTTTGCTATACTATACTTTAAGTGTGTACTTACCGGAGAGCAGGTAGGATGCTAATCTACTACACGGAGCTTCCACAGTAAGGTAAGAGACGAAAGCCACGGCGAAGCTGATCATCAGGTCTCCATTTAAAAGGTATAACTGGAAGGAGAATAGTAGTTTTTGTACTAACATATGTAATATAGAGAGTTTTATTTATTCATTGACACATCCTAGTTTCATATCCCTCTCTCCCTGAGTCCACCTCTCTCTCTCCCTTCCTCTATCACACACGGTATCAAATAATCTTCCATAAACAGATTGAATTGCACAGTACAAGGAGTGTGCTTAGTTTTAGACCCTCCTTCCAAAGACCTTGGGGACATTTTATGGGTTTTTAAATTCAAATCGTGTAATAGATTCTTTAACTTAAAAATCGCCTTTTGAATAAAACATAATATTTAACCGCTTTATTTTGTAAATTATGGCAGATATATAACATTGCTATATAGTGTTTTAAACTGTTTAAGTGTTTTTGTCTGTAGTTATTACTCTAAAAGCTGTACATTCTATCTATTCTTTTTTTAATGTTATTTTGGACGATAGAAGGATTGTGAAGGAAACGGGATTTTTCCATCGCTCAGTAAAACAAGAAATCAGTAACACTACGTTTCGATATCTGCAATCTGATCTCTTCTTCAGGGATAACTAACCTTATAAATAGTTACAAACTAAGATAAAATAAACAATTAATACCAAACCGTTGTGGCACGCTTAAGTCAGAAATCACAACCACCATGTTGTTTGTCTACTTCACTAACTCTAAAAACATGCACTTAATAAAAAACTGTACTCACCACTATTCATTAAAACTGAACAACAGAATACAGGTCACAATACGTCTGCATTCGTCTACTAACCACATACGAATGACCAGTGCACTAGCAAATGGGAATCGTAACGGCAGAACAAAAACAAGATGGCGGAAAATAAAAAGTAAGGGGGACAGGAATTTTTTATTATTGGTTCATGCTAGATGAACTTCTTAAAACCATATTGTGGACTCCGCATTGGTTTATTACAAATGGCCGATCCGTTTGATACTTTTGGTTTTCTTTTTAGTTTATTTCTTAGAGTTGGCAACCAAAGCGGCATAAATCTCGACTGATGGTTGATTAATTGGTTAGTCTGCCAATTTAACGTATGTTGCCTCTATTAATTTCCTTTTGAAAAAAATGTGGTTCCCGATGTATTATGTTGGGCTTCATCCCAATTCATATCATGGTCTTCGGACCTACAATGGTGTGCAAATTTTTGACTTTTCTGTGAGACCCTTTCTTCTGATTTCTTTTGTGCTCTTTTATGCATACGTCTTTTTGTCTCACCTATGTATTCCCTATTGCAACTACATTTTTATACTGTAAACAGATTTTAAAATCCTGTGTGCCATTGTTTGATTTTGTTTTTACGAGATTTTGTCTAAGAGTATTGTGTGTTTTAAAAACGCGGTTCTAATGTTATACTTTCTAACTACTCTTATAATTTTCTCCGATAATCCCGGCACATAAGGGATTGACATAAACTCAAATTTATCACAATTCTGTTTTTCTGACTCAGGAATGATTCTTCTGGTTCTTTTGCACTCATTTATTACTAATTGAGGGTATTCCATTCCTTTTGAGATCCGACTCACCTTTCTTAAATTCATCCTTACCAGAAGAAATCATTTCTGAGTCAGAAAAACAGTATTGTGATACCTTTGCGTTTATGACCCCTTTGCACTTATTAATTACTAATTGATGGTTTCCATTACTTCTGAGATCTGATTCAACTTTTTTAAATTCCCTCCTTACTGGAATAATCATTCCTGAGTAAGAAAAAGGAGATTCTTTTTAGGAGGGGGCTGTGTCTTTTATGAGAATAAGTAGGCCAGGAAGAAAAGTTATTTTACATGAGCTGTTTTATCAAAGTGATGAGGCTTTTTACCTTGATCCATTAATATTGGATATAAATTTATCGAGGGTACAATTGCATAATAAACCTTTTATAAATTTTTTGAAAAACAATACAGAAGGAAACTTTCCGGATAAGTAAGCGTTATGTTCATGGAGTTATTTAATTAACAAGAATATTTGGTTCAACCAAACTACAACTTTCTCCATATCCATATATGAAAAAGAGCTGTATTGGAGATAGGACTTATTGCCCTAGTGTATTTATATTTTAACCGAAAAAAATTGATATCCCGTATTCCATGAAGTAATGCGTTCCGTCAGATCTAACTATATTCACAGGAACACATTACCCATTAGCCTACGATGAGCAAAAACTACGTTCAATAACCGTAAAAATTTGTTTAAATTAATTAAAAAAAATTGTCGCCATATTTCCCAATATAATTTTTAATTTTAAATTAAAAATAATTTAAAATAAGGAAATTCATCTCAATTCCACTTGTTACAGACTATGGCGACTAAAAAATAACCTAGGTTATATAACATTCAAACCTATATTATTACATAATTTGGGAATTCCATTAAAAAACACGTAGTCAATTCAACAATATTAAGATATATATAACACATATCATTCTGTTTTATTATCTTATAAATTATTTATTTATACAAAAAATGTTAATAACTAAAAAAAGCACCCGATATTTGGTACTGCATCCCTTTTAAGATGACAATACTTAAACTCAGAACTCAGAACTCAAAAATCTTTATTTTTACAGTTTTTCAACCATACAATAGTGGTCAAACCAAAAATAAACGAAGTAATCCAGTACAACAGTAATTTCACAACAAGTAAACAAAGCCAGTGTTAATTATATAAGTTTGATATCTAAATTGGATAATATTTGTATATGTGTTTCGATGAATTGCTTTGGTTATATGATGAATTTTCAATTTCTTCACATAAAATGCTTTTTGATTAGTTACATAAATCTCCTCCGTTGAATTTAGCTTCCCCATAGGTTATGGGCGTTAATTTCGGTTGGAATGTAAAATTCGTCAATATAGTGGCCTATTTAAGAACAATATGTGAAATACTTTTAGAAATAACTTTGTAAATCATGATTATTGAAGCATTTTTGTAAGATATTTAAAAATAATATAAATGTTGTAGAAGCGAGAAGAATTATTTTATCATTACTTTTTGGTCATCACAATCTTCCTTTTTGCCATTTTTACTATTAAGATTTCCATCACTAAGCAGTAGCTTAGTTTCAACATCTTTGCAGGTTACCCCCTAGAACATACGTGTACAGTATTTATTTTTTTAAATTCAGCTCCCTGCATAATTTTTCCTAGTGTTATCATGATTTATGTGTTGATTTTGTACATATAAATAATAACAATTATCATAGTGAAGATATTTGAAAGAGTGGGTATGTTTCTATATTAATTTGTTATTTAGAAATACTGTCTAATAATATTTTAATTTACTCTACTATTACTAAATAGTTCCAGTGCCTGGATTATTAAAATTATGGACGAACTACTTTATTTTGTATAGCCTCCGATGTGTATGATATAAAATAATAATTTGAACGGATGTAACTTAATATATAATTGAAAACACGCCAAAATTCTAGTTATAGTAATATTTTTAGATAATTTCCTATATAAAACTCACCATATCAATGAAGCTGTAAACTACGGGGTCCTGAATACTGTACACTTGACTGTAAACGAAAATAATGTGTATAAGGAACACACTATACGTTAGTTTACCGAGAGGTCGGAAGACAGACCATGATAGGAACCGGTTCGCGAGACCTGTAAAAAGAACGAGATTTAGCTATTTACAATAAATTTTAATCTTTATATTACATTTACAGAAATTGTTAAAACTACTACATATTATACACTCCTCTCATTTTATACTCTTGCACTGGTTATTATAAAATCTCATCGAATGCTATTTCTATAAGACTTTAAATAAAAAATTCATGGGTATGACAATGTTGATTAGAATATATGCTTAAGTGCAGCAATAAAATAACTAATATAATGTTATGTGCAATCTTCAATTTTTGTTCCTTTTAAGATAACTACTAGTGCAACTAATACCTATATATTTAGATTTATTTTTATTTGACATCAATTAGTTTACAATAATTAAGTCATGCTTAAGTAAAAATGACACACCTACGTAATATAATACAGAGGAGTATATTAACCATTGTTCTCCTACTCGTACGTACCGCCATGACCTAAGGAGCAAGCGAATATGAACCATCCCAATGCGCCACAAAACACAGGCCTCTGGAAGCCAAGGTAGAGAGGGTCGAGCCAAGGGGAGAACTTGTGGTTAGGGTCACATACAATAGCAGTGACGAGGACGAAGCCAATTAATGTCAATACTGAGGTCGTCCATCCCAGCCACCAGAAAACTCTAAGTTTTTATTATCATTAAAATTTTAATCAGTTTAGTATTAAGCTAATGACTATGTTTCAATGTTGTTTTATTGTTAATACACAATATGTGTGTGTGTGTGTGTTTGTGTGTTTATAATATACAATGAAGAAGAAAAAGTAATATTAAAAATCATGGCCCAATATCTCTTTTACAATAGGCCCAAAAAATTTGATACTGAGTAGCAGCTGTGTAAAACAAGATATGTTTACATTTTAATGGGATAAAGTCTTTTTCCGTGTGTTAAATTGATTTTGGGAGACAATTCCAAGACAATATTTTCCTCAACATTATGTAGTAGTTTAGCAGCCAGTGCAATGTGGTAAGGCATATGTTTGAGGTTTCCTCGATCAGCTATCGATATATTGTATTTATGATTGACTCATTTCTTTCCTATACACTTAATTAATATTCTAGAATATGCAATTATGCTAAAGAATATTTATACTAACATTAGTATTTTATAATGTTGAAATTCAGTTCGACATGATTGTGTGCCTCGCAGACCCACATATACGAGTTCAGCTTGCTTTTGTAGAGTAATAACTCTGTTAAACTGTGTTTGTAAGGTTAAGGACCAAACTAAAATACCATAGTTCAATGAGTCTCAGTTGAGGAGGAATACGGTATTTGCATTATTTACCCACTCTGATATTTTGCCATTCCGCACATACGATACTTAATTAAAGTTTACTGTAGAAGGCATTAACACAATTGTATTATTTATGTCAATTTCGTTTTATAAGCGTTGCATAGATATATAATTTTTAGCATGGTAACTGGAAATAATGTCAATTATAATTACTCATAAGAATTGTTAATCATTTAAATATTTGCAAAATGAATAGCCCGGTTTATGAGGTAGCATTTCAGGGAAGTTTCAAATGCAATTATAGAATTCGGACTCTTTACATTAGGGGAAAATTTGTTATAGATTTTGAGAGTTGAACAATAAGGACCCTGCTTGAATAGTTGTAATCAGTGTATGGAGTATGATATAATAGTGCAGTACTATATTCTTTTTAAAAGAGTTAAATTAGGTTTAAATAGTAATAGGGCTTCTAGAATATATAGATATGGTAAACAAAAAATGTTATGGTTTTTAAAAAGTGGTTTTGCAGTATTTTCGGTTTTCAATTTTGAACATAATTGTAATGATATATTTCTGAGTTTTAAAAATGTTGTTTGATAACATCGAATTTCCTCAAAATACTACCCCATATCCCATACCTTGGATGCTAGTAAACATAACCATTGTAAAATGCCTTCACAGTATCTAAATTAGCCTCATGAGAAATAATTGTGAATGAGGAAACATGCTGAATTTAACTTCTTTTGTATAAAAACCAAGTGTTTGTGCTGTGATAATGAATAATCTACAACTAAGCTCAAACATTTATATGATGATGTTACTTTAATATTAGTTTCTTTATACTTATTATACGTGCTTTCCGATTGTTGTGTTGGAAATATTATTAATTGGCTTTTATTTTCATTGAGCAGTAGTCCATTTTCTGAAAACCATTGTCCTGCCTCGTCATTTGTTTGATTTATCCTATTCTATAAATAATGCAGAGTTTCAGTTTTGAGAGTAAAAGTGGTTTCATCAGCAAATAGAACTACGGATGATGTAGTTATGCCATATGGAAAATCGTTTACGTAGATTAGAATTAGTAGTGAACCCAGCACTGAGTCCCTGAGGAACGCTACGATCATTGAGTTGGCTGTGAGAAGAAAACTACTGAAGTCCTATTTTTAGTTGTGAACTTTTTTATTAGTAAAATATGAAAATAATACTGGGCCTCTTAAACGGCACAATTCTAGTTTCTTTAATAATTATACCGAGTTTGGCACAGAAAAATCATTTTAAAGGTCACTGAAAAGGGACGCATTATGATGCTTTTTGCCAATTGAACTTAAAATTTTGTCAAAGAATTCAAAAATTGCCGAGGCTGGGATTGATTGATGTTTTTGCATTGATTTAAATGGGTATAGGTGAAAATAGGGGTAGGTTTATATGTTATATGTGCGTTAATTGTATGTGTATTTGTAGATATTTGAATATCATTTAGAGACTGATGTAAAAAGTGGTCCTGCAACCAACCTGTTCGACAATATATTCGGGAAACATGGAATAGTAACATTATCAGCACTGCTAAAACATCACTCAATACATTTAGCAAGAATTCTTGACATCATTACCTTGCCAATGTAAACCATGGCGTGTTTATTATTTTTCCATATTATGAAACTACTGTTAATGTTACGAAAAACATGATTATAAATATCCAATTTGTCTTTTTTTAGCACCTGTTTGGTTTATGGTTATTACTAATTGGTATGAAATTATAAGAATTATGCTTATATAACACGTAATAATTAAGAGATATATTTAATTAAATAATGTGTTTCAAATTTGGATAGCGTTAAGATCTAGAATTTAAAAAAATTTGTTTACTCATCTCAAAAATCATTCTTACTTTCTTACCTTTGATGGGATAAAATCATGCTTTTTAATCTTGACTTGGAAGAGGAAGTACCCCAAGGCAAGGCCCATACAGAATGATGGTACTCTGTAGTGGATACCGTAGTAGTTGGAACCGTCGTCAAACACTGTATTGCGATCTGCTCTAATGTTAAGTCACAAAAATATAACACCCTTAATTAATAAGATGAAAATGGCTTGATAATAGGCTGTAAATATCAGAATGTTTTGATACATACTAGTCATCAGAATAGTAAGCTGAAATTTAATAATAAAGTTTTATTTAAAATGCTGATCTTGTTTCACTAAACCACATTTTCACGTCTTAATTTATTTTTATACAAAGCTTAACAGAAAATATGAAATAAAAATTAATACAAGCTTAATACAAATATAATAAACTCGAGTAGTTATATATTACTAAATTAAAATTATAAATTAGGCTACGCTACTTACATATGACGTATAATATTTCCTGTCCCTATATTTTTTACATAAGAATTAACAGTTGCAGCCAGGGACGAAACTAGTGACGCAGTAGCTAGCAGCAGGAAGCCAATTTTTGGTTTTCTATGCAGGGGCAACAAAAACAACGGAGACAGCAGGTAGAACTGGAAATCCAAGGCGACGTAATAGCTCTGTGCTACACACTGCAAGGAGAAAAATCTAATCATTTCAGTGTTTTACTCACTGCGTATCTAAGTGTGTTATATCCAATTATGACAAACCAAGATGATTTAAATAAGTGGCTCATTGTTTTTGGACGTGATTAAAAAAACTAATTTGAACATGGAATAATATAAAATGTAGCAACAATCAACAAAAAAATGATTATACAAATTATAAATTAACGATGGAAATTGGTTTTAACTCCTTACGATTTAGAGGGTTAAATAGGGTCTCAGAAAGTTCCAATATTTCAATCCCACTAATATTATAAATGCGAAAGTTTGAATGTTAGGATATTTGGATTTTTCGATGTTTGTTATTTAGATGTTTGAAGGTTTGTCCTCGAATCATGCTGAAACTGCTGTACGCATTGTGCTGAAATTTATAACAGGTATAGCTTTTGGCCTGAATTACCATTTATAGTGCTTTTTACCACCCATAACACATTCATTTCACCAGATAAAGTCGAATTCAAATTGAAAAATTAGTTTGTTTACATTCGAATGATATGATAAGAGCGAAACGTATTTTGACAGTTGTTAACAGCTATAGTTCGACAAAATTTCTGAAACATCTGTTTATATTTTGAATTTTATCGATAATAAGTAAACAGTGCTTGATCAGTAGTGTAATGCAGACAGTAAATAAAACATTAATATATAAAGTTTACTCCAGATTGCGCCAGTGACGAATTAAAATGCAATACTGTAATAAAACTAACCTTAATGAACAAAGTTATGAATGCTTTTACATAAGTACTTTAAACTGGTGGGCTTCCTTGACGTTATGATATTACATTTTAACAATGGTTTACGGAAAACAGAGAAATGAATACTAACATACCTTAACGATTCATTCTGTCCCTGGCTACAGTCTAATAAACAAGTGTAACGCAAAAGTTACATAACGATTTTTTTTTGGAATGTTGCATAACCTTATAAAGGATTTCCCGGAAGTACCGGAAGTACATAAGAAGTAGGTAGGACTTCCCCCTAGGTCGTAATAGGCTTTCCATTCCTAGCAAACTGAACTATACCAACACCATTTTGACCAAAATAGATTTCCGAGAACTATATAATAGAACGTATATAGTATTTTAAATCGAGGCTATATGGCAAGCTAAACTGTGACGTAGAAGGTAAGTGAAATAAATGGTCTTAAGTAGGCACTATTTAACCGAATTAAGCATCTCGGTCCTACGTAATTATATATATATATATATATATATATATATATATATATATATATATATATATATATATATATATATATATATATATTTCTCCCACGGCAGAACAAGAAGGCAAACTCTACTATAGTACTGAAAATATCTCAGACCTGAAATATATGACAAAGACTGGAAATATACGCTTTTTGACCGAAGTAACTTTTCAAGACTTGTGTGATCTGAGATTTGTGTTTTCTTCATCGGGATGACAAGACAGATGGAGCTGTGAGGTTATGTATATAATTAATTCGAACCAGAAATGATCCTACACGTGCCAAACATGATATTCTAATTAATTTAACTCTAATAATATTTACCACAAACTTAAATAATATCAACCTGATGTATGCCTACTTACATTTTAAAACTTTTATATGACTCCCATCATATTACATCATAATTGCTTTTAGTAAGTAATATAAGGACTTTGGTTCTAACATTGCGTGCGAAGCTGCAGGTAACAGCTAGTGTTACATAAAATAGAATACTAAACTTGCAAATATATACTCTTTAACAAGTATCAAAACACTTTAAGAATTAATTAGGAATGATAACACGTAATCAATCTGTTGCAATAGACTGTATGTCAACTTTAAGTGTTAAGGCAGTTTTATTTTGATTGAGTTTTGAATCTCAACGTTAGCTCAAATGGCTAAGTCCTGGCAAATGTTGGGTTGAATTTCGGTTGAATTTTATGGAACTTTTTTCTTCCTACAGGGGAAAGACTTAGATCGAAAAGGAGAATATACTACTTCGTCGGTGTTTGGTTGCAAACCAATTGCGTCATTAGTCTCGACGTGCTATTGATTCAGTGGGCTCGTTTTATCCAATATAACGAGTCCTGTAGTTTTATTTTCAATCGCGGCCACTAGTGAGGTATCTTTGTTTGTGTACGTCTAGCTCAACGACGCCTACGGCTGATTTTTCACTAGTCCACGAAATTTCATTAGGGTGGGTCTGTAATTTCGCGATGACGGAGATCTTTCATGGTTATGGAGATGAAATGAAATGGAAAGACGCTGTGGAAATTCAGTAGATTCAAGGCAGGGCTTCGTCACCTTATGGATAAAGATGACACAAATATTGTTGGAATCTCTCATCTGCAACCGGGTGTGAAATTAGAAACGTGTAATTTGATGAGAGACGAGACCCGGTATCATTCGTAGAAAGTTTGTAGGAGGTGATCCTATCGTACTCAAACTCGAAGGAATATGTATTAAAAGCTTACTGAAGTTGCTGGCTAGACTGGTGTTGCTTTTGTACAGAAAAAACCGAGACCATCATTGTAATCGTATTCGGCAGACAGTTCGAAATCCAGTTTCGTCTACTAGACTACCAGTAGAACTAGGGTTTACGGACTCCTAGGGAGAACGAGCCGTTCTGAAACTGTCTGAATGCCAATTCAACGTACGTATATTGCAATGGCACATTGCCGAGACAAATCAAGCTGTACCTCATCTACGTCAACATGGAACCAAAGTACTCTGGGTCAAGCTTTCCTGATCTTGGTTGAAATTATGCACGCGGTTTCAGCCCGTTTCACTTAAATTTCGTTTTTCCCTACTCCGCAATATTGTGCTGGTTCCAGACTGCCTCTGTGTTGAATACCGTACAAGAGAAGCAATTGGATTCGATGGTATTCTCAAATTTATTCTTACGTACCAACTTTGCGATATTCCATTTTAGCGTAGAGGGCAACGCCGGAAGAGTAAAAATCTCTATTCAGGCCAAACTACGTAGGTAGGAGTGTTAATACTGCTCAGCCCTCACGTTTAGTAGGTAAATACACAAACGTGAATAAGAGGTTACTACAAACAATTTTCCGTTGTAGAGGATTTCTAGTTACGGTGATGGCATTGCACTTTTTTACTGTCATAAAAATATTTAAACACTTTCTGAAATTCTAAATGACGATCTGCATAAATTAAGAAATTGGTGTGAATTAAATTCAATGCAAATAAATGTTAGCAAGACAAAATATGCATATTTTGATTTTAAACGTTTACATTTTTTTCTAGTTTAAAATATCATATCAGTCGTTCTTGTGACGTTAGCTGTAATTGTGAGACCATTAATAAAGAGAAGGAATTAAAATATCTTGGGATAGTTTTAGATGAAAAGATTAATTGGGAAAAACATATAATTTCCTTACATAAAACACTTATATCTTCGGTCAGAAAATTTTACTTTCTAAGAAATTTCTGCTCTACACATTTATTAAGAACGTTGTATTTTGCCTTATTTGATTCCAGATTACAATATGGGGTGGTGCATATAAATATCTAATTAAAAATTGGGTGTCGTTCATAATAACTTTTTACGAATTATGTTAAGAAAATAAATCCGTGACAGTTCGTTTCCTTTGATTACGGAGTTAAAAATTTTGCCCATTCAGAATACTTATATCTATAAAGTTCTTAGATTATTTTAACAGAGAAGCGGAAATACTGGAACTACTGATCTTTTATACTTAACGCGTAATATAAATCGTAGAATATTTAGAACTCCAAAAGTATATAAACCGTCATTTAAATGTTCATTTCGTCTTAGCGGCCCTACATTTTTTAATAAGCTACCCTTGTCAATAAAAGAAGCGGTAGGGCTAAGAACTTTTAGCAGTAAGATAAAAAGATGGTTGCTTTCTTTGAATAATTTGTAATTATTTTTAATCATTGTAATTTAGAACAATAAACTTTAAAACTTTATTATTATAAAAATAGTTTTGATATATTTTAAAATTAATTGTTTTGTTTTATTAAATGTAACCGTGTAATTTTAGCTCTATAATTTAATGTGTTTCTAGTGTGATACAATGTAAAGACGTCACAGTGCGCGGCTCTGTGTCATTCTATTGAAAATATGGACTCTATATTTTTGTTGTTATTTTCTTTGTTAATCTGGCCACAGTACTTGTAAACGTGGCCAGTTTCTTATTCCGTAGAAAGAGTTTTTGTTCTGTTTATTGTAAAAAAAATGCTGGAATAAATCATTATTTCATTATTTTTTCACTTTTAGCATCGATAGGGAAGGAACGTGCTTCTTTGGTACCAAGATGGGATTAATTTTTCCAGAGCGTGCCAGGAACCATTGCCTCTGAGATTTTGTAATTTTGATGAACGAAACATAACGGTGTATCAGTGTGTGTGCTATCGGGAAACTGAAAACTGGCAGGTTTAGAGGTCACCTAAAAATAACCCCCACGCGCAACACCTCCCAGGAGTGTTTTAACTGGATCGATACCCAAAAACATTCATTGCAGGCGTATGCGAGACTTCGGTTGAAGATATAATCCCTGATATTTAGATAGAGATGCTTGTGATAGGTCACTCGGCGCTACTGGTAACTGGGTCAATTTTCCTGGAAGGAAGGTGGCTGAGCATTTACGTCGAATAGGTTTGGGGCCTACCAAACTGACCACGGCGTTGAGACTGGTAGATAATTTGTGCCCCTATATGATCCTTTCCTTTTGATTGATTGGTGGCTGGTTAGTGAAAAATTGTGAACACGGATTGCTTTCTTGAAGGATCAGCTCCGATCGTTGAAATGATCCTTTATATGTAATCAATGTGAGCTTTGGATCTTGACGAGTTTGAGATCTTTCACATGGGCGATGCCAACCTTAATTGAATATAATTAAGATTCATCAGTGTCCGTGATTGTGGCCGAAGGATATTGTTGAGGCAGGCACTTCTGAGCTAATCGAATACTAAAAACTCAGGTAAAATATCACGTGGATGGGAATCCTGCCATGGAAAAAAGGAAATGGTTTGTTGGATTCAAAGCTATCGTCATGTTCGTTTAACGAAATTTAACGGTGCAAAGTATGCGACAATTATGTGTTGTAAATGTTTAGTTTTCGCATTTTCAATGCAGAATCTTTTATCTCTTTAGATGATCTTGACTTCAGATTCTCAGATTCAAATCTTTGATGACGAAAAATTCCTGAGACTGCAATAAGTGGAAGGTGTAATTGAACTAAACTTAACATTCACTTTTAAAAAACTTCTGACAATTACTGGTTATGTTTAGAGAACTTGGTTGCTCTCACGTTACGTGTGATTGCGTCTGAGTCATCGTATTCGCGTAGTTCCGTACCTGTTGACACAATAAAAATTTTATAAAAAACATGTTTACCTACATTACACCATAGTTTGTGTTATAGTTGTCTCTGATGTTAAAACTAAGTAAAACTATCATTTTGATCTTTCTTGGACCTTATTTCGATTCTCTGCAGACAATAATGACTCCAAATTCTGAGAATGAAGTCTATGACCACGTCTGATTCCAGACGATCCTGTATATGAAGGTGAAGTGGAACTTAACTTAATATTTACATTTAATCAAACTTCTAACCATAACTTCGTCATGTGTACAAAACTCACAACAGTTGTTTCATCGTGCCGTTTTTCTAGTCAAAGATATTGTGTGCTTTCGATTTTACATATCATAAAACAATGAGAATGCTTTTTCTTATTGATCCGTTGTAGCATATGTATCTCTAATGTTAAAATATATGTTGATATAACATATAAATTTTAGCTTCTTTGTCATCACATTTTTGCATCTGCTCAAGCGAAGTGATTCCAAATTGCAGGGGTCAAGGTTTTTTCTTGTGCTTTCGATTCTACACATAAAAAACAAAGAGACTGCTTATTTACGTTGATCTATTGTAGACTATGTGTCTCTAATGCTAAAAGAGATGTAGATGTAAAGATATAATTTTTAGCTTCTTTGTCATCACATTTTTGCATCTGTTCAAGCGAAATGATTCCAGATTTCAGGAGTCAAGATTTTGATAGCGTCGAATTTCAGAATTTCTGCCAAGAGGAAGGTGAAATGTTGCTAAACTCAAGATGCACATTGAATAAACTCTTCCTCCTATAACTATATTATGTGTGGGAATATTGATTGCCGAGACTCGGTAGTTTGAAGGAGTATCAAGAAGAACTCATATTTTGGAACATGAGATTCAGCTCAGGAAGGTGAAATCTTTACACAGCAGAAACACTTTCGCAGGAAATCTGCTTTCGCTAAGATAACCAACAATGAAGTGGGGGCTACGCTAACAGAATGTGTAACCGAGTCTTCATCTTTTACTCTCGGTTCTCAGATTTTCATAATAAAGACACCTTCTAGAGACTTCCGCTAATCCATGAACTTTTACGAAGGAATTCAGCCAGAACGATGAATACCTTCTTGAAAATAAGGTTCTTTGAGATTCTTTGAGAAGTGCACTACGCCAGGTATACTAACACGCTGTGTTCTATCAAGGCTATTACAAGGTCTCTGTCAGGGTTGAGCCACGCCATCACCGTTTTCGCTTTTCCTGGAGTTGGCTTCTTCCAAGGTGAAGGTGATGGATTTGGTCTTCTGGGGCTTTCTCTTAGCTTCATCTATAAGAGGTGATTGTCCCAGGATAGGGACCTAGAGTATATATGTGAATGATATTTTGCTGGTTTCAGTACAATTTTCACTAGCTTGAGAGGCTGGCCTAAGGCTGAACATAGAAAAAACAAATTCTGCAAAGCTCTGCTAAGTTATCACAGTTAAGTCATCAGTAGTTCAGTGATATCAGCAAACCCGTAGATATTAAGAGAGATAAAAAAATTCCTCTACGAATAAAAACATTTATAAATAAATTGCAGCTAGTATACATAACTTGAATGCCGGGGTTCGGTAAATCGTATCATTTTATATATAAAAGCACAAAGATATCGGATATTTTACTACCTTTTCAAAGAAACCACAGTCAATGATACACATTAAAAAAGACGGTATATACAGTTTATACAAAACAATCCTAAGGCTGAAAATTAATTTATTACAATTATTGGAGACTCACCCTCATCTTATTTGTAATATATGTTAAGACTTATTTACCAGAATAACAGTAACACTCTATATCAAATTATTTAAATTGCAAAGGTTGGATCTGAAGGTATATATAAATTTTAAACATAACAATGCAACGAATCTAAAAGACTCATAGACGAGTACCGAGGTTTATTTTGCCTGTTTAGTTGGTCTCAAATTGAGTATAACAACGAACAATATAAACATCAATTCTAATAAAGCTTTTAACGTGACCCATGAGTTCATAAAATAAAACGAAATATTACCTTTGGTTTAATGTAGTTTGTAACGTGAAGAAGCCCAGCCCACCAATTTTTATTACAATGTTCTTCTTTTTCGTTCATCTTATACCATATAGGCCCTTTTCCTTGGTGTATCAGGAGAGTAGAATAATATAGTATCACACAGGCCAACATAGGAGTTAAACCTGGACAAAAAAAACATTTTATCGACGTTGAACAAAGATTTTGATCATATATTACCATATATATTATATATTTTATTTTGTACTATGTGATTCAAGAGGCCGTCTTTCTCACGGAAGGATGTGGATTCCCTTATATCCACTTTATCTCCCCAATGCCAGTGACTGTTTTTATTGTCATTTATATTTCTCTTTATAAAAGTCTTACTTGACCTTTTCTTTTCTCAGTTTGTAGTGCATTATACACACAGTCGGTTGTGGTGCATCTTAATATTTAGCTTACTTTCTGTTTTTATGATAGCATCACTTATTATAAACTTTTGGCATTCTCTTTTATATCGGCATACCATTTACCGTATTTGTATTCATACTATGGATCTCAACATTTTGATCAATTTTACTAATAGGAGTTAGTGAAGAGTGAGTCAGTGAGTAATTGAGTGAGTGAGGTCTTTTATCAATATACGTATAATGATAATGTATATAGCTGAATATTCAACGATGACTTGTTCTACACAGACCTATGTATAATTTATAAAAATACAACTAGGGGAAAATATATATTATAAACGTATAAATTCTACGAAAGTGTTAAAAATAAACAATTCCAAACCTTTGTTTTTACCCAAGTTTTTAAAAAAATAGGTTCTCTAATTTGTGTAAATTCTGCTGTAAACTTTAATGTGTAATCCAAAATGATTATAAGTTTTTAATAGAAACAAATATTCATAAGAAATTCATATCGAAATAAATTTATTTATAGCAATAAACACAAAACACTCTTGTATCAAAAGCAAAATGTTCAAAATTATATAAGATATGTAATACATAAATAACAAGAGTCCTATATTAAAGGTAAACCAAATGAAAAATTCACACAACCAACAAAATATATGAGTATATTTTGCTATTAAATGCCATTAAATCATACGTTTATACTTATCGTCCACGTGTAAAGTATATCATAAGCCCAGTTTTTTTATTTTTATTGTAATTGATGGAACACAAATATAATTATTCAAAATTACTTAAGAAGGCTGTGTCTTTATTTATTTTTAGTGTAACAAGTGACAACAAGATTAATGAAATCGTCCACTTCCACCCAAATTATGAGACAAAGACCAAGTGATAAAAATCATATTACAAGCCTACAGTTAGATAGAGAAATATATTAACCATACGTTGATATTAAATCATACGTTTACGTTAAATCCCAAAATTTTATCTAAAATACACATTCTGTGTTACTAGTTTTATTTTTTATTACTGCAAAGGTTTACAATCATTCAAGTTCCTTTAATGAAGACGATGTTATTGTATATTATTTGCGTAAAAAAGCAATAATAACTGGGTTGACTCTTTTATCTTTTACAAATTAATGGACATTTGGGATATAGTTATTGTTATTGGACTTCAACTGATGTTATTATTAATGTTGGTACGAGCTGTAAACAAAGTATTTCTACTCGAGGTCCTATAATATATCATTAATTTTATTATTCCACTATAGAAGATTCAGTTATGAAATTTAACTGTTAATGCTTATTACCAATAAATTGCATTCAACGTACTTAACATTCTATTTAGAACGATTTAAAAATATTCTTACCTAAAATATCTTTCCAAGTAGAATTTAATAATATTAAATTCGATGTTTTTAAGACGCTTCCGAAAGAAGTTATAAGCCAATACAACTCCACTGATTAGGATGAAACCATCTACAGATAAATCAGCCAGATCTAAGGTAACCGGTAACATTGTATAAAAAACCTGAAAAAATAATTATTATTATTTTTTGTTTTACTATTCTAATCATTGTTTATGTATAAGTGTTTTAATAACTGCCAACTTTCATATGTATAATATAATTGAAATTAATTGCATAATTTTAATGTAACAGTGTGGGAATTGCCAACTTTTAAGTTGGGTAACTCGACAAAATATTATTTATAAAAAGATTATATCACGTTAATGTATCATAGTATGTTCATGAATTTATATAACACTATTATACATATTCCTACTTCAATAAATAGCTATTTATCCTCCTACAAATTTGTAATTTAATTTTCCCAATTTCCAAATGTTATTTTATACATTGATATGTTATACACTCTTCATAGCGGAAGGTATAATAATCTAGAATTACTATTATCGCATGAAATGTTTCTGCGGGTTTAGTGTTTCAGATTCTAGGCTTTGGAAGATCTCATAACTTACGCTACTATTTCCAAAAAAAAATTGTTACATACGACTTCAACACCAATTCGTTAACGTTACGAAATCGTTCTTCATAATATTAGCAAACTTTCTACTCCATTAGTCAATTAGGATATGTATTGTAAGAAATGAAGATGGTCCTTCAGATCATATCCCTGAGATCCTTGATCATTATTATTTCATAAACGATACGCTATATGTAATTACGTTTAGTCACCATAGTTGTCCTTTATTGACTAGAGTTCGAATTACATTTATACACAATTTTATTTAACCCGACTCCTTCTTAATAGAAATCGAAAAATTCGTAATGGCAATAGAATATACACAGGAAGCACTAACTAGAACTAGTATAGGAATCATATACCATCATCTCTTAAAGATGGAAAATAATTGTGAAAAACTAAGATCACTGATTATACAGTCCAAATCAACGAAAAATACCTCGTAAGGAACAGACAGAAAAATCTAATTTTTTCTTCGTACCAAATGAAAATGTATAGTTACCAAATGTTATTTGTAACGATATGAGGTTTTTAATAAAACACTTTAAAACCATTACAAATTAATCATCAACAACTGCATCAGGTGGATAAGTATATAAATCACACATTTTCTAAAATAATTACAGCACTCCTTACACCATAAACTATAATAAACAATGATAAATAATAATTTAGTAACGTGTCTGTGAAGGTTTTGAGTTTTAAATATGATTAATGGTGCATTTATAAATAGTACCAAGAAAATAATATATAAAGATATGATATATATTATTATCCAACTAGTCAAATAAAAAATACAAAGTATAGCACTATCATTAAAAATATTTTACAGACAAAGTTAACTTCAGCAGGATGATTTCATCCTTTAGACTGGTTATATTTAGAGTTGACTGTCATGAAGTTTAGACCGTGTGTTACTGTGAAAACTAATCAAAATTTGGTTAGTTACGAGGTAATGTCCAACAAACAATACAAACAGCAGATTTCTCATGGTGATTACTATACAAAAGCTTTTGCTAAGTCACACCAACTATGATAGAGTCAAACTAAGTCAACTATGACTGGTACTGGTTTTGATATTCAGGTACGATATTACATAAATTAAGATTATCGAAGACTACATATAAATTCTGTCATGCCTACAGTAGGGCTCTAACATACCTCTTGTACAATGTACAAAAGAATTACTTCTCCCATTGAAGTGAAGTGGACACGTGGTATACAGAAAATGCTAACAGAGTACCCCTTTCAAATGTGCCGATAGCCGATTCTGGGGAGGGTGAATATCTGTATGTGACTCTTTAAAACATAAATCGTTAATAACACGATACCCTTCATCTTTAACTCGTCTTCTTTAGTGAAAACTAAAACACTATTAAATTATTCATAGATCTGAACCTCTAGTAGTACGCGGCCCCCCACTTATGCTCTTCTACAACCTTGTATAAAATAGTGTTCAAAACTAATTTTCCACATACACGATCTGTCATTTGAAGCTTTAATAAAATAATAGCATAAAATTTATTTATTACAATATTTATATTAGTTCTATTTGTCTGAGTCTATGTGGTATTAAAGTAGTGTCATTATAACCTAGCAAATTAAACGTAAGGAATTTAATGAAATGTTTCATAGTTACTTCAATAGCCTATAATCAATAACATATTACCTAATAGTTTAGCGTCTAATAGTAAACTTCGAATTAGTTCCTAATTAGTTCTTACTTCATACATGTCTCTAACATTAAATTTGGGACAAAGCCAAATTAATGAATCAGCTCGATGAATATATACAACTGTCATTATGAAGATGACCCTGAGCCCATTGAGACAAGAGATCTCATCATTTGAACTCCTTGTGTCCATCAGGCTCTGGAAGTTGTTTGCGAGAGAGAACGCTTTGAACACTGAAATTACAGAGTAAATTTAATTGGGTTATTGCATTTCCTTAAAGATAAGTTAATTCCTACAGATATTCCTTAGTAAATTTTTATTATTGTATTATATAGCAGGGATTTGTACGTCTTCATTTCTGGTCTTATGAATTATAATTATAATTTGCTAATTGAGTTTGTTTGAGTTCATTCTTATCTAAAATGAGCTGAAAATCTGGAACTCTATCTATAATAAGTAACGAGAATAACTCAAAATTCGCTATAAACAAAGAAGTTCTCAATAAAGTTTTCAGTAAATTTAGTTTAAAAAAAAATATAAATAGTTTCAATAAAAACGGAATAGTTTTCGTATAAGATCTATTTATAAAGAAACATGCATAACTAAAAAATATGAAAATGTCACATTGTTAAAGTAGAAAAGGTTATTTATAGTACATAGCTTGGTCACTGGAAGCGCTTACCTGCATAATTTGACCAGCAATTCTAGTTTCATTATAAGGTTGTATACTGTTTTCCATTTTCATTTTCTTGTTGTTATAATTTTTATGCTGAGTTTTATCATTTCATAGCTCAACAGAGTGAGAAGTTTTTATTTTTATCTGTGATTTCTGTGTAACATTCATCCTTCTTGCTAATATTTTCTTACTTTTATTGCATTTTTAACTACTGTTTGTGATTTAAATATATATCAAGAGAAACATGCTGCACAAATTTGCAAACGAGGGATACATAGATATGCATTCTGTGTTCGGGTTCTGTAATGGAAGTGCTAGAAAAGTTTGACGAGGAATATCTTATACGATTTCCTAATTGAATTATACCCAACAAACATGTATTTATTGATACACATAACAAACTGAGAGAAGTTTGGTAAGTTGTATTCAATTTCGAGATAGGAAAGTAACAGTCACGAATAGATATTGCATAAGGTACTGCGAAGTCCTTACAAAAGTACACCAACATTATATACGCGTGTACATATTCCACATGTCGGCATATAGAGAATATTACGTCGTGAACGATGGCATCCATACCATCGTCAGCGTGTGCAACATTTTGAAGATCGTGATTTTGGCGAGTGAATTAATTATTGCAAATGGTTCTTTGATAATAATAAATTACACATTAAAGTACTTTTAAACACGTAAACATAACGGAATATCCAACACAAGAAACAATAATATTTAGAATGTGCCAATCCTCACGCTAACTCCAAATCTATCAATAACTGTTCTCGATAAACGTCTGGCGTGGCGTGCTTGACTACTTAGTGAGACCTATCTAAATTTTCATCAAAATGAACTACCTGAGGTTTTAGAGGATGTCGCACTACTGTAAAAACGCATGTATTTCTAATCAGACGGAGAACCAGGTCATATTTATCGCTGTATAACTCAGTATATTAATGAAACTTTCCCAATTAGGTGGATTTTCCGAGGAGGCCCAACTTTGAAAACCTTATATATCTTTGTATGGAAACAAATGGAGTCAGTGTATGATCAAAAATCAGTTAATGAGCATGACATGTTACTCATAAAATGAATGCTGCCCCAGAGTAATAAACAAACAGTAAAATAACATTAGAGAATGCAGTGGCCTCTAAACTATCGCGCTGAAATATGTGTTAACAATGAAGTGGACATTTTGAGCAGCTCTTGTAATACCGTTTTGGATGAAAGTTTATTAAGTAATTTCATTATGAATGTGGTATAGGCTATTATAAAAAAAATTTTAATCTAACCCTTTTAAGAGGTGTTTTAGCAATTCGTGAGTTTTTATAATGTGTAGTGTTGCGTGTTGATTAATAAATTTAAACTAAAAAGAAAATTATTCCGTTTCTCTAATTTCGTTTCATTATTTAGCTATAAAATAAACTGTTCTACAAATTTTATGATAAAAACTTCTTTGTTTATAGACGATTTAACAGATTTACTGTAGCCAAAAACGCAAAACATTGTGTTTTATACCCTAACTTTATTTTATTTACTCCGATATTCTTCAAAAATATTATAGAAATTTGTTTACAATTTTTACGTGCCTTTTCAGATAATTTAAAATAAAAACAATCTAATTATAACTCAATTAATACTGTAAAGATTTCAGTTTGAATTAATTTCACTGTGGGAGATGAATTTCAAATAGTCTTTAACTCTGTATATATCAACAATGACGCATTTTCTTATAAATTTGTCTCTTTATTTTGATGACAGGCATAAGTGTTCAGATTGACAGATTCCTCCTGAAACTCACTGTATCTACAGTGTAATTGCAAAAGGGTGTCACAAACTTCTGTGGGTGATGTTACTCATCGTTTTAAACCAAAAAAAAATTATGGTTGCCTGTAAAGTCGGTTTTTACGGGCGAAGATTTTACGTGACAACGTCTTTTTCTCGGTAGAATATTTATTGATATGAATATTATTAAATTGCACAATAGGAACAAGGAATTGAATGAAAATAAGAATTGCACAAATTTTAACTATAGAAATATATTTTGTTTACTAAAACATTGTACATAATTTGAAATTAATTAAAATTTGTTATTGTAAATGGTAAAGTTGAATAAAACATTTACTAAAATTGGAATTTGAAATTCTTGCTAAACACAGTTAAATTCTAACTCCGCGCGTGGTTATTGGTCGGTTTAGTTCGTTTGTTTGGTCGCACTGTTATGACAGGTTAGAGGTTATAATTTGTAATTTTAAATGTTTGACTAGCAATACGCGCTGTTTCTTCTCAATCGACTGAATTACGATTGATTGCAGAGTGATTTAAACTAATAATTTACTTAACACTATCAACATTTGTCAATAGTATGACATAACCTATAAACTCAGTTTCTCAACTTTTGTGTCAATCTAACAATTAATCAATCAATCATAGTTTACGATAATGAAATATCAGTGTGTACAATTATTTACCTTTATTGTTGTAGTTGTTGTAAATGACGAATCTAAGCACTCCACATTTTCACGAATAAACATAATTATCTGCTTTATCCCGTGCGGCGGACCCACAGTTATCTGCTTTATCCCGTGCGGATCCCGTGCGGCGGACCCACTGGACGGGCATCGTAACGTTACCGGGCGTTACACTTTTTCATGAGTGACTCCGAGCCGCAACCTAATTTAAGACGTTGTCACGTCAAAATACCATATATACATAAGTAGAGAACTGTCTCGTTTAGCCGCTACCCACAATTTTTGATATTTTATAAAAAAAACGTATATAACTCGTTAAGCTAAAGAAACCAAATTCGGCTCATATTTTTGAATAATTATATAGAAGGGCAATTTAAAACAATAATTATTTTACATTCATTAAGATTAATAAAATAGTGTCAGTTTAAAATTAAATAAAAATAACAAAAGCTACATAACAAACAAATCAGTATAGTTATAAAATATTTAACACGCAACAATTGATAGAACAATTTTAGTAAAATGCCAACGGTACTTGTTTTATCGAAATTCGTCCATGCATAAGTGAGCATGTTCATCTTAAAAGTACACTTGCCCAAGCTGGGAGCAGCAAACGACCTGTACCTCCCTTGTTTATTTAACATAACTAGTTTTTAAGTAAAAATATTTTATGCAAGTTAAAAAATGGGGGCTAATGGCAAAACTATACATATTTTAAGTTATATTTATGTAATTTTTTTTAGACGATAAATATTATCAGCCAAAGAAGTCTTTTTGAACACACTCTGTGTGTGTGTGTGCGTGTGTGCTATTTGTAAAAGTGAATTATAGTGATTTATACGTCATAGATAGGTTTAAGGCATCATTTCAATTCCATTTATATAAGATCATTTACGAGAATATTAAAGTTGTAAGCAGTGATGTTCTTTTGTTATTTCATTTTTTGCTCAGGGTTTTGATGGGGGTTTTTGGGGTAATTTGCTCAGGAGGTTATCTGGTCAAACCATAACATTCTAGGGGGATTAATGTTACCGGGAGTTAAGACAAAAGAGGGCAATTTACTCAGGAGGTTATCTGGTCATACAAGGAAATTCCAGGTGGGGGGTTAATGTGACCGGGGGTTAAGGCACATTTGGGTCTCTTTCGGAGGGTGTTGTGTTTGTGAGCATAAATAAAATTCAGTATGTCCCTAATTGCTATTGCCCTTCGCTAATGCTCAGCCAAATCGTGACGTGTTCTAGTATACGTATACTTATAGTCAGTCGTTTACGAATGTAGAGTGTTTAAATTTAAGTTTTAATTTCAAGGGCATTTTGCGTCTTAACCATTAGAGATGCGATGAAAATTGAAGGGGAATCCTACTGTCAGATTTTAGCTACGACCTCTCGTTTAGGGAGTACAGAGCTTGGGAGAAAAGACTGCACTGGCCAGCTATGGTAAATTGTTACCGGGGGTTAAGACATCAGGGGGTTTAATTTAATCGGAATTCATCTACCAGGAAATTCGCGGGAGGTTATCGGGGGTTATAAGAACGCGTGGTACTTTTATGGGAAATGTGTGCATGTATTCTCGTACTACAAAAATATGTGTATAGTAATTTTCTTCAAATAAAATGTTGATCAGGGGGTTTGAATTTCGTAGGAAATAACCATTCCACATCAGATTGTTGACAATAAATCACTATTTCATTAAATTAAAAACTACTCTATACCTATCTACTACTGACGCTTAGGTAACGCTCAGCCAATTTTGAAATTGGGGTTTTATTCATTCGTTAACCTATCAAAGCAAGTGCAATCGGAATCTGGAATGGATTACACAAATATTAGTCGCATATAAATTTAAATCTTTAAAAATTGCGATTTCACGACAAATATTCTACTATTTAGGCCGATTCTCGCGATTACGGAAGGATGTACGGCAAAAAGTTACTGATCCTTTTTTTTACAACTTTTCATTTTATATTATATACAATTTTCATATTTAATATAGGACTTGAGGTTCGACCGCTATCCACTCCAGAAACAAAATTCTCACGTAAAAATTACAAAATTTTAGCATTTATTAGCCAAAAAAATTAAGATAGAGCAAAAAGTCAGTGAACCTTTTTTGTAGATAGCATTATTAATAGTCAAAAAAACTTTTATATGTAAGCTAGGACCAACGGTTCGGCCCGCTATTGAACCCGGAAGGTAAGTTTTACATGATATTTTCAACATAACCACATTTTATGGCTAAACCAATGGAGATAGAGTAAAATGTCACTCTATATATACCTTTACCCTATACACTATACCTTTTTTGTAGATTGCATTATACTGTACTCAAATCACGTCTTTATTTTGTGCTATACTTACACCGCTGGCTGCAATCAAATAGCCCAGAATCACAATTTTCATGTAAAGCTTAAAAAAGTTGGGTATTTAAACGCGTTTTAACGCCCAAACCATTGAGTATAGGACAAAATGTTACTAGACCTTTTTTGTAGATCGCGCTGTTTCCTAAATCCTAAAAGTTGACCAACGGTTTCGGCCGCTATCGAGCCTGGAAGGTAAATGATTAAGTGAAAATTGCGAAAATGTTACACATCATTGTGTTTTGCGGCCAAAATAATAGAGACACAGAAAAAATTCAAAAGGCTATTTTTGTAGATCACTTTATTCCTGACTAAATTTGTTTCTTAGATCCGAGTTAGCTCTAACGGTTCGCCCGCTATCAGGCTCCAAAGGAAAGCCTGCAAGGGCGAAAAATAAAAATTTCGAGAATTTTTTGAGGGGTTTAAAAGAAACAAATTTCGGTTTTCAGACTTTTCCTGGAGGTTTTGAAGGTAAAAGCTACGTGCGTGCCAAGGGGTTTCTAGCCCTTCTAGAAGTGGGTTAGAATTTTGTATACCCTATCAGTGAGTTAGAAATGCGGCTGTATATATTTTATATATATATATATATATATATATATATATATATATATATATATATATATATATTTCCTTGATTGGGGCACTACCGCATGCAAAATAAACTGGAGGGTTAAACACCCAATTGATTCGAAGCATAAATGTAAGCTACTGCGCATTTCACGACAGAAAAGTTTGCCGATAAAAATTTTATATAACCGTTTATGATAAAAAAATCCCTCGAAAATAAGGAATGAATTTATATAAGCCTACGTACGTTTCAAATATGTTAGGGGGCATATTAAATCGTAAAATCTCTCACTAACGCCCTTCTATTTCAAAAATAGCGTACGTAGCCGATTTACGTAAGTGCTAATTCACAATAAACTGGTTCTTGGTCTGAGTAGGTTTCTGAGACATTTATAAATATATATTTATAAGATTAGGGCATTAAGGAAGACAACCTCAACTCAACAAGTGTTAAAAATGTTGATATAGGTTTAAAGCCTGATATAAAATAAATAAAAATAAATAAATAAGGCCTTTATTCTTGAGCGGATTTCAGTTTACAATCTGTTTTACAAATCGACTCACGTCAAACTAATCATAACAGTACAATTCGTATTTTAAAACTGTGACACCCTAATATTGCGTGCTGGTAATTTACATAGAAAATTCATACTTAAACAAGAATACATCATTAAGGTACCTATACAGTTTTAACTTCCTTTTTGAAAGTTTTAACAGACAAAGTCTTTATAACTGGTGGTAAGGCATTGTACTCCTGGGGTCCAAAGTACGAGAAGGACCTTTTTGTAGCCTCCAACCGCACACGCGGCAGTTGCAGCTTGTCGTCCTGTCGAGTGTGCCGTTCTCTTAGAGTCGCTCGCGCCACTAGTTTCCGTCTCAGGTAAGAGGGTTCACCAGTTACCAAAACCTTATGCACCAATGTCACAGTTTGGAGCCTACAAATATCTTGAACAGAGCGTAAATTTGCTCTTTTGCGATAAGGTGAGATGTGGTCAAATTTTTAGATTATAAACAAACCTCAGCGCACTGTTCTGTATCCGTGCAAGGATGACATTTGCCTCTTGAGTTAAGCAGCTACCAAACACTGGAAGGGCGTAATATATTGATGGAAATACCAGAGAATTTACAATATGCAGCTTTGAAAGCATTGGAATTAACGCTCTGTATCTATTCAAAACTCTCAATTTACACATTGCACGTTGAGAAATCAATTCAACATGTTTAAGAAAGTTTAGCTGATTGTCAATTATAACTCCCAGGACTTTAACAAAAACACGATCTTCCAAACAAATACCCTCAACAGAAACAGAGAGAAGACTCCTGTTCATGGTCTCTTTAATGGATGGTGAGCAAAAATGCACCACAGAACACTTATCTGCATTCAACTTTAGGCCATGTCCCTCCGACCACTCTTTAACCCTACGCAGATCAGCATTGAAACACTGCACCGCTTCATGGACACCTGGAGGGGGATATGTTACAAGCATCTAAGAGTCATCCGCATAGGAGTAGAGTGAACACGAGGACAATGCAAGTCCAAGATCAGCAGTATATAAAATGAACATAACAGGCCCTAAACATGACCCTTGAGGAACCCCTGTATCCTTCGACAGCGAGGAAGAGCAGTTTTCTTTTACCTTCGTCACCTGACTCCGTCCGCTCAAATATGAGCCAAACCATTTTATAGCGATTTCATTAAACCTATAGAAATTTAATTTGGCAAGAAACTGTTCATAATTCACTGAGTCGAACGCTTCAGAGAAATCAAGCGTCGCCAAAATACTTCCAAAACCTTTATCTTTCGCTACATGCAGCTCATCCATAATGTTTATCAAGGCGGAGGTAGTGCTGAAGACTTCCTAAAACCAGACTGATGTACAGGAAGAATATTTTCAGCCTCAATGAAAGCTGTCAACTGATTCACCACTACCTTCTCAAGGATTTTTGACATGGCCGGAAGGATCGATATCGGCCTAAATTGGGAAATCACACTTGGATTCTTTATTTTGGGTATGGGCGTGACAAGACTTTGCTTCCAGCATGATGGAAAACACCCAGAAGCAAGGGACAGGTTAACCAAATGCGTAATAGCTCCCAAGCAATATGGGCTCATGGCTTTCACTAGCCTGATAGATATTCCATCAGTCCCCACAGCCACTGACGTAATGTTATTCATTGTGCATTTGATCTCATCCTCAGTAACTGGCACAAAATTGAAACCATGCGCTAGATCCTCACAAACATTGTTTGTGTAGAAATCCAGTTTCTCGAGGCTAATCCTGCTTCCACCACCCATGCCTGCAAAGTACCTGTTGAGGTCATCAGCTGAGAATATTATATCGTCACTATTACGGTCATTTTCCAGCACTCCACCTGACCGTAAAACACCCCAGAATGATTTAGAGTCCTTACAATTCAGCTTGTCGTGAAAGTAATTTCGTTTTGCTCTTCTGATGGCGCAGACTTATATGGACATATAGAAGCCATTAAGACTTAATTAAACTTTAAATCTCTCATTTATGGACAATAAAATATAAATTTACCTGATATATGCCTTCTTCATTGGAGTCCATAATATTACATGGTAAAAGCTTTCACTAAATACATTATGGCCTTTTATTTTGAAAATAGCCCGCGAAACTTAACTGCTAGTATCTATTTTTATTTTAGATATATTTAAGCTCCGAGTTTAATAGAAGAAATACTGTTTATGGTAATATTTAAACGAGAGCTCTTATGACTAATTAAATTATTACTTTTATTTATATGTACAGTTATATTGTACCTCCAAAACAAGATGGATATATATATTGGTTTTTAAAACAATTGTTTTTGTTATGTAAGCTAGTTGTTTAAATATATAATTGACGTAACTAACCTGGGTTCTTCTTGTTCCTGCTGTTGAAGAACGTGCTTGTAGCTACGAGAAGTGCGAGAAAAGAAAGAAAAGACCTAAACATTGACAACGCATATTATTGTTTGATTTTGAACAAAATATAAATAAAGGTAACTTTATTATACAGGTGTCCAAAAAGTCCCGGGTCGGTTAAATATTTTTCAAAATATTTAAATTAGAGCTACAAAACCTTATACAAAGTTACTGGACATGAAAATCTATTTTATCACATATTCAGTGATCCGCTACTTCCTTAGGGGTTCGGCCCGCTAGGAGTAAGAAGAAAATCTCAAATGTAAGCATAGGTTGATGTGCATATTAAATAAAAGGTGTTTATTAGTAGAGTGCAGAGCCGCAAAACCCGACCTCAAACGGATAACCAAATCACAAATGACAGCCGTTCAAAGATGGCTAGAGTTTGCAAATTAGGTTAATGTAAAAAAATACACTGATGAGCTTTTTGATTTTAACTTTACTAACCCAAAACTGTTTACAATTAATTCAGTCATTTGAGAAACACCTCATGTCCATTTTTTACCAATAATGAGTTAGGAATGCCGAAATGTAGTTGAAGGTAAGGCAAATCCAGTACTAAGTAAACACCACATCTCCAATAAGTAACCAAAGTGACAGCAGATGTTAAAATATTCATTCTTTTGAGAAACACTTCATCTCCTGGAGATGTGTTATTTCTCAAATGACTTAAAATCTGTAGCTGGTGGCAGCACTGTTCTTGCTAATATTATTTTAGCCTAGAACAGCTGTAAAATAATTACACTGTGTTTAATAATTAATTGTTGTTGTACAACAATAAGTTTCATGAATATGTGATAAAATAGATTTTTATGTCCAGTAACTTTGTGTAAAGTTTTATAGCTCTATTTTAAATATTTAAAAAAATATTTAACCGACCAGGGACTTTTTGTACACCCTGTATAATATCGGCTACATTAAACTGTATATGTACAAAACAATGTTAAATATTAAAAAAATAATTACTGTTCATCTCGAGGGACCACAGTGGAAGATCATTTTATTTCTATTATTAAAATTTATGATTTTTATTAGTACGATCCCTGGGATTAGCAGGAGACATCCTGTGGCTCTTTACGATTTTCTAATTCAGCTCGGCAGGCCAATACGTCTGGCACATTTTATCACGCATATACACAATTCTATTTTAATCGCAACCTGGCTGGGGAGCGTCATCATACTTCGACCGAAAATGGGGCTTAATAAATATTTCACTACTTGCAGGACTCCCCACTATTCCTACTGTAGCTATGATAGTATAGTAAGTCTCCCAGGAACTCATATATATTTTTATATATGAGTACGTGAGCAGCGATACGGGATTACCCAAGCTGAGTATATCATTACTTCTACTGAATTGTTTATTTAGTTTATTTTCAAAATGGGATCCCATGACTTTATCCTTAACTGGCTACCCTTGGCTAAACTCTTATATTCTCTACACTGGAATTTCCAGTGATCTTAATTTTTTTTTGCATTATTCTTTCTCTTTCTTTTCCTATCTCCTTTTTCCAATATAGAGAGATGGTCTGAAGTTTTATCGGTACTGTAGAAAATGGCTTTGGGAGTGCCCAACTTTCGGGGGGAAACCTCGGAACTCCCATGGCCATTTTGTGTCACAGGGAACACCCATTCCTAGTTACTTCGGCCTTCCTCTTTTGCACGAAACTCAAGTAAATTCATGTGGATAATACAAACATTAGTGCTGAGGACAAGGTGAATACCTGCTGGAGGAGTGGTTTGATTGCTCTCTCCTGTGTGGATGGAGAATCCAACCCACTAGGGGTCAAACCAGAATTACAGGTTTGGAATAACAATGTCGCACATAAGAAACTAGTTCGATACACTGTGGATCGGTGTTGCTACGGTCCTCGAGTCTTTCTCAGGAGGGACCGCCGGACCTGTAAGCCCTGAGTTGCTCTTCGGTATGAATATCTGCCGTAAGAAGGAGCTCGCTAGATCTCTTCAGGCGAAAGATCGACGACGTAAATCGGGATGAATAAGAACAAATCGAACTATCGTTTTAAATAACTACACATATTTGGGTGGTCTGTCTCACCAATTATACAGTGTCTTCCAATCTTAAAACAAGTGTGGACCATATTGCCGAAAGGGTTAGATGGTTAAATGGATCCGGGAATGTCGGTCCACAAGACAAAAGGCTATGGGACAGGAAATGAGGGCGAAAATGAAAGAAATGAGGGCGGTTGTCGAAAAGAACACAACCACGATACTATTTATTTTCCATCCTTGGCCTGAACACAAAGAACAGACCAACGGGAGCGCCTGCATTTATAACAGGGTCTCTGATGCCTTTAATTTCGATGCCGGAGGCAGTCATGGGCCTCAGCAAGGAGATCCTATGGTAACGTTGTAGACAGACCGAAATGGGAGCCCGAAAAAGAAGAAACGAGCAGCTAAAGTGGAAAGAACTGGTAGGAAACACCTTTCTCTTAGATCGTCCAAGACCTTCAAGGCACTTACTTACTTACTTACTTTGTACTTGATGTCATGTCCAGTTGGCCTGGTAACGGCGTTGGACGAGTCATTAGTGCCCTAGGAAAGGGTCACGGGGGGGGGTGTGGGTGTGTTAACTTTCTGTTAAAAACTCTGACAATGAGTAATAACTTTTTTTTTTACTAAAAAATCTTTGAGTTCACTCTTGAATTTGTTTACAGGAATGATGTTTATAATGGAAAGTGGTATTTTTTGATAAATTTTAAGACCTGAGTAGAGTGGTTTTGTTTTTAACATTTTTAGTTTATGCTGCTCAGAATACAAATGTTTGTTTTTAGTATTGTACCTATGGGTGTTATTAACAAATTCAAGATGGTTGAACTTAATGTAGTTTGCCATTTCATATGTAAAGACTAGGTATAGTACAGATTTCCACCCTTTGAAAGTGTTGCTTGCAATGGGCTTGAGGGGGGCAGTCTCAGCATTGCTCTGATTGCCTTTTTTTTGAATAATGAAAATTTTGCTCAAGGCTGACTCCTTTGCTCCCCACAGGGCGATTGAGTAGGAGATGTGCGATTCGACCAAGCAGTGGTAGACATTTTTCAGGAGTTTCATATTTTTGAAAGCACTGAGGCTTCGAATGACAAAGATTCCTTTTTTGAGCTTGCTTTCTATTGCCACCAACAGCTCAGTCCAACACAAACCCTCGTCCAACATCACCCCCAACAGTTTTGCTGTTGAGGTCGTTTCCAACTCAACATCACCAATGCAAATGACAGGGGCTCCTGAAAGCTCGGTTTTGGATTTTCTTTGCTGGGTCTGAATAACCATGCATTTTGTTTTTTTCTGGGTTGAGTTTGAGAAAATTTTGTGAAAATAATTGGGCAAGATTGTTGAATTTGGTGAAAGAGTCAATTTCGAGAGCCTCCCTACTTCTTTGTTTGGTGATAAGAGTAGTATCGTCTCCAAAAAATGAAAAGATTTTTTTCGGGAACGACATCTGCGATGTCGTTTATATAAATCAAAAAAAGCAATGGTCCTAGAATTGATCCCTGAGGTACCCCACACTGGATCAGTTCAGGGTTTGAGCGATAATTTTGGATTTTGTTGAATTTTGCCTCGTGTTGGATCTCTACCACCTGGAATCCGTTTCTCAGGTATGAGGAGAACCAACCAACCCAACTCTGGATTTTGGATGCCCAAGGAATTCAATATTTGGATGAGTGTGTCTGCATCGACACAGTCGAAAGCCTTCGAGAGATCGGCATAGCAACCATGAACGATCTCCCCCGCATCAACTGCATCGATACATTCGTTTATGAAATCAATGAGTGCCAATTTTGTCGATTTGTTTTTTCTAAAACCATACTGCCTGCCAACCAAGAGATTATTATCTTCTAGGTAGGCAGTCAGTTGGTCACAAACTGCTCTTTCGATAAATTTGGAAAAAATTGGTAGGAGGGATATCGGACGATAGTTGCACACCTCCAACCCATCCCCACCCTTAAAAAGTGGTCTGACCTTGGCCACCTTGCAACCGTCCGGAAAAACGCCACCCGAGAGTGAGGCATTTATCAGGCCGACGAGAGGTACCTTTAACTCGTCTTTGCAGAATTTTACTGCTTTCATACACACACCATCAAGTCCTGTTGATGTTTTAGGAGAAAAAGATTTAAACATTTTTTCAATTTTTTCTTCATTTACCAATTCAAATTTATTAAAAATCTTGTCGGGTTTTTTTTATGATTGGATTTTTATGTTGTTTGTTGCAGTCAAGTTCCTGCCTGGTGGTACTGGCAACATTTACAAAATAACTGCTAATTATATCACAGTTGTCTTTAGGATTTTTTAATACATTATTCCCTTGACGTAAAATTAAATTTTTAGCATGAGTGGATGTAGAGGCTCTGTGCTGGTTTACAATTTTCCAAGATTCTTTTGGTTTGTTTGAAGCATTTTCAATTCTTTGGTTAAACCAGGCTGCTTTGGTATCAAGTATACATTGTCTATATTTATTCAGTTAGCCTTTGTATATTTCTTTATTTTCAGTATTTCTAAATTGTAACCAGTGATTGTAATGTTCGACCATTTAAGCTTTAAGTGTCATCACCTCATCGTTTTTCCACTTAATTTTAATATTTTCTTTTAAAATAGTTTCTTTTTCCGGACATGAGATGTTAAAGTAATATAAAAAAGTGTCAAAAAAGTTTTGATATTTTTTGTGAGGGTCTTTTTCATTTAATACATCCATCCAGTTTTTAGTCTAAGTTTCAGTTCCTGCAAATTTTCATGTTTGAGGGATCTAATCTTTTATTTTTTATTTTTCAAATTGTCTTTATGGTTTATGTTTATCGTAATTTCTATTGCTTGGTGGTCAGATATTAGTGGTTCAATAATATTGCTGGTAGTGTGAACTAAATTAGTGAAAAAGTTATCTATACAAGTCGCAGTATTTTCAGTGATCCTTGTAGCTGAATTTATTTTTGGTTTTAATCCATAACTTTTAAAAGCATTTTTTTAAAGTACGGCATTGTTGTCATTTTGAAGAATATTTATATTATAGTCTCCTCCAATTACTATTTTGTTTAAAGTCTTTGTCGATTTAACTTTTGAGTGGTACTGGTTTAGTTTTCCAATAAAAGTATTTATGCAACTGTCTGGACTTCTGTAGATACCAGCTATCAGGAGTTTTTCTATTCCGGAGTCAATTTTTATTTCACAACATTCAAACACTTTATTTTCCGATAAATTCTTTCCTATGTTCGAACGGATTGTTTTTAGAATTGTTTATTTCTGTAAATAGCTACTCCACCCATTTTCATGTTATTTCTCTCATAGCTACTTCCAAAACAAAATTTTGAAAATTTACCATATTGATTTGTTTAGAGTCTAGCCCATGTTCACTAACAATAAAAAAAGTCAGGATTTTCTTCTTCTAGGAAGATTTCAATTTGACCCATTTTTATAAGAAGACTTCTTAAATTTAGATGGATGATCTTTAAATTTGTAATTTGATTGATTTTGATATTTTTGGTTTAGTGTGCCAATTTTTTAATCGTTTTCTATTTCTGTTGTGTTTAGTTTGGTTTTTTTTATTTTGACAATTTTGATTTCCCATTAAACTTATGTAATTATTTATTAGGCTACACATGACATCTTTACCTGCCTGGTTCAAATGTAGGCCATGAGTGGTGTAACAGCTTCTATCAAGCATTGAGTTTCAGCTTAGATATGCCCATTTTCTTTTGGTACATTCATGTTTTATCTTTTCGTTTTGTTCTTGAATTAAAGGGTTTTTGGATACATCATCAAACCTGAAAGGCGTCTCGACCCACAGGACGTCTCCCTTTCGGATGCCGGCCAACGAGTCAAATTTTTGCGTCAGACCCGAGATACTATCCTCTGAAACTTGGTTTGTCCCCCCCACAACTACCAGTAAATCCGCAGGACTCACCCCCTCGGCCTCGCCTACATGCTCGATCAAAAAAGAGAGAGGCTTTCCCGGAAAAAACACTGGCTCTCACTTCGGCGTCCATTTTACTCTTTATTCTGCCATAACAACGTCTGCCATGGCTGTCCCCCACAAGGTGAATATTTTTCTTTCTACCCGACCCCCCTTTTTTGTGTTGACTTCCCCTCTGAGCTCCGTTCCTCTTATTTCCAAGAGGAGGGAATTCAACCATTTGCAAGCTATTCACCTCGGTAGCACTCAAAGTCTCAAAGTAGTTTGAGGTTCTGAGTGCCTGGTCCCCCGTCTCCGAAGTAAGCACCCTCCCCCCATTGACAACTCTCCGCCACCCCTGTTCATCCTTTGATTTTTTGTTTGTAAAAGAAACCCTAAGTTCATCGATCTCTCTTTCTTTTAAGATCAGCGCAGACTTGAGCGACTTGTTTTCTTCTATTAAAAAACTATTTTGATTGCTTAAAACTAATAGTTCCTTCTTATGGTTTTCAATGAGAAGGTATGTGTCAATATTTTTGAAATTTAGGCTATGGTAATAGTTAATACACAGTGGGCAGGCCCATTGGTCACCTTTCCTAATATTATTAAACAGAGTCTTTTTTAATTTACTACACTCTCTTTGCGAGTGAAACCACTTATCACAGATATCACAGGCTATTGAACTGCATTCTCTGTCGTCAATCTGTAGCGAGCACGCAGCGCATGTCATAATAGTCATCCTTGGTCCTAGCCTAAGTAACTTACTACTATTTGTTTGCTAGCATAATATGTTAAAGCAGCAACTAATTTACTACTAATGTGCAGTCAGTACAAAACCAAGAGTGAAATAGCTCTGGGAAAAAAGAAAAAACCCCTGTTTTTGGTTGCTTTATATAGGCCCCAGGCTAGGCCAAATGACAGTTTGCTAGGTTTGAGAATTTGATTTGATTTTGAGACTTTATTGTTGATTGTTTTTTTAATTTTTGAACTGTTTGAGCCAATTAAATAATTTAGAAGGGGGGCTTCGTCACTGTGCTTATCTGAAAGTGTAATAGCCTAACTAGTTTCGACAATCCTTTACTTTCGCTATTTACAAAATGGGCTATTTGTAGTCAAATAGAAATAAAATAAAATATCTGCCAATTTAACAAGCTTTGTCACTAATTTACTAAAATTACAATGGCTATAATCAGCCTAATATAATTTGTCAATATAAATAAAAGTCTAATAACGTATAAGAATTTGTCAAATATTTGTAAAATAAAATTACAATGACTATGAATGGCCTATTACAGTTTGTCAATAAACTTTATTGTTGAATAATTTTGAGGGTTTTTTTATCCAGTTGGGTTTTTAATTTAGAAAAATGCTTCGGGCTAGGTTCGAAATCGGTGCCGGTGAAGATGAATATGAAATGGGTTAGGTTGTTACCTTGTACAGATTTAGAGAAAGGAAGGCAGTTCTCGATCTTGATGTTCGTTTTGAAGTTGTAGTTTTATAGTACGTAGTTACCAGTGTTTCCAGACCGCAAACATCGTAAAGTTACCTTGCCGATGTAGTTCAGCTTTTCCTAACCTCACTTTTGATGACCACGTTTTCAGATTTAAAGAAAAGTTATAATGATTCTTAAAATTTATTCAATCAGAATGAAGGATATGCTGTTTTAGTTTGATTTTGATGGAAAGAAAGTTTATAAAAACTGTTTGTTTCACTGATTCTAACGAATAAAATTTGAGTGAAAGCGACAGACGACCAGCACTCGAAACGGTACACCCGCTCCCAATTTAACATTGAGAGTCAGTCTGTCAACCTATGCGCAAAAAAGAAGCCACGTCCGGAGGTAGTTTTATAAGTCTGGCGGCAGTTATGCTGACCTGCTAAAGCAGATTCTGTTAAACGAAAAACCTGATGACTAGGTCAAGGAGATTCAGACCATCACTCAGACAAGAACTGAAAGTCTTTCTTGACCGCAAAACCGTAATCTCTTTAAAGTTGCATTGATAAATGTGTTTAATCTAAGCGGTTGGATCAATCGCAGGATTCGTTGGAGATTGAAATTGATAAAACCTTTTGATACTTCGGTTTCGGCTAAACGACACTTCATTGCCGAACACTTGTTAAGAGCCACGGTATCTGCCAAAGTTTAACATGATTGAGTTGCGAAAAAATCACTCTCGTCAGCTGCTATTTTACACCCAATATATGTTTGGTTGTTTCCCAAGACTAGCTAGAATATCTGGAGGACGTACATATACCCCTTCGGGGGAAGGTGTATTGTGTTTGCCGATTGTAAAGCAAAAGCATTAGAATGTAGAGTGTAAGTGACGGACACTAGAGTTCGACTCAATTTTGAGATGGCTGCATGGGTTGGTCAGGTGGTCGTGAGTTGGAGGACACATCCACATTCAGGCGGCCAAGATATGCCTTTACTATTCTGGTTATTACTTTTGTGGCAGAACACCTCTAGCGAAGAATCATGGAATAGAGGGCTTAGCTAAATGTGATTACCATTATTTCACCTTCAGCGTCGTGCCAATGAATGTAGAAGTTGCGATCCGGTTAAAACGTCACCAGGCTAGGCAAATACACTCTAATTGAGATTCTCATCAGGGGAAAGGGTGCTGTGCTGGAATTGCTGAGGGACGATTAAGCTGATCGTGAGGGGCTGTGAAGCCCGGATGCAGAAATAAAAATGTCCGAAAAATTGTAGAGCTCCATATTCCAATGGTAGAATAAGAGCATTGCAATGTTTTGCTGATGATGCTTCACCCTAAAGTGGAGGATAACTTACGGACGGTGGAGGTAGAGAAAAGTTCCCGAGGACGCCGGATACGTTCCACACATCGAAGCGAGCTTTGAAGCAAGGTACAATCAGGATCAAATGTAATAAGTAGAACGAATTATGGGAAAATATAAAAAAATGATGGCTGCTAGTTATGCTCTTAGTACATTATGGAACATATATAACACTCTAATAATTTATGCTTGTTAACTTGGTAATATTTGAAAATCACTTTCTCCAGTTATGTAATGGGTTAATCCTCAATCATTGCAACTCGAATCCGAGGCCGAGTGACCATTACGAGCGTAAAATTCGAACACTGCGGGCTCCCAGTTGTGGCCCTCTGAGATGAAAGGAGAACTACCTGTAATTTGACTTGAGATTTGTGAGTGATTAGTTAAGTCATTAAGTGCAGGATTAAGGTAGTGTTAGAGATTACTATCTCCGAAACCATAATCACTTTACTCGTAATTTTAAAACGTTTCAAGACAATTTTATAACAGAAATGTTTAAACCTATATGTGAATTATAATTATAAAAACATCTTAATGTATGTATTGATTTCATAAAATAAGAGGTTGTACAACTCAACATGTTTCCAACGCGACTGTTTTATGTTTATCAATTTTCTCCCGGAACTAATATAGAGAAGTCAGAAAATTCAATTTGTGGGGATATATTTTTCTTAGAGTTACAACAAGTTACGTTAGAAATATCTAGAAACTTATATTTCCTTTATGAGATTCAAAATGACGTACCTATGGGAAGAAAAATAAAAAGCCCATCCTGACGAAACCGTGCCGGATTAAGTCCGTCAATTATAATGTTCCTGTATGATCTCTATGATAAAGAAGGTCTAGACGTCACACCACGCTTCTATTACCAGGCTTTGCTCTCTTATATGCAGAGTTTTTAACATATAACTCATTTAATTCTAGAGATGTGCTGAGGACAGAGAAATCTAGCAATGGAATGGATCTTGTCTAGTCTTGAACTTCATGCAGTTCGTCACGTATTACATAATTATCTTTAATTTGCGTGGCAATCCAATGGCAAGTATTTACTTATTTAATGCCTTAAGGTTTTTCACCCGAAGAAGATTTTATATCGTAATCCTAGAATCGCAGTTTTATACTTTTTTGTGACATATAACTATGGGAAATGTCCAAAATCATAGTACTCTTCCTTGTAAATATGTCAACAATGAAATTTTTAAAGTGTGTTACACGTATTTCATTTACAGTTACTTCTCATAACCAATTTTATCGATAAAAGTTTATAATTACTTGCAAAATTTAATTGCAAACCCATAATAACTAAGATATGAAAATATACTATAGATCGAAGCAGGGCCAATATCTGATATTTTTATCTGAGCCAGTGTTTAGATTTGTCTTCAACAGTATGCATAGGGTAAAAATTTTGAAAACATAATTATTTAATAATACTGGTACTTACATTGCAAAGTAGTCCTTAAGTCGGAAAGGAGGTGGTTCCGCAGTTGAGCAAATTACGTTATCTACTACAGTGGCATTGATCTCTGCCAAATTGGTACTAACGTGAACTGCTACATCTGTCTCTGAGCAGCTAGACGGTACACAAAGTGGGTATGCAACGTCGAAAAAATGCAAACGTTTTTCCTAAAAAGTAACATAATTATAAAATTGTATTCAAAAGACAAAGCAACAAAATCTATTGTATCAACCCGTTTTTATTAAAATAATATATAATTCAAAATAATGTTCTAAAAAAGAAAAATATAATTAATTCAATATACATAAAACTTAAATATCTTATTGTTCTATGGGTTTGTAAGACTAAAACTGATTTTCCTACAAAAAGGTTAGAGTTCTAAATTTAGGCCTATATATTAGTAAAAATTATTGGGATGTAATAAAAATCACCAACTTTCGCAAAGTAACATTCTTCTTTGGAAATTAATTCCAATCAGTCTTTTTACTGTCATTCAATTGTGGAGATCAACTGAAACTCATCTGGCTGCCATTTAAGATTTTTATATAATATTTAGTAATTTACTATATAAAATTCGAAATATAAAGTCTTACTATGCATTAAATTATGATGAATAAAGGGAAATACACACCTTGTTCACGATGATTAGTAAATATCGTAATAAAACTTATAGTAGTTATAAAAATATCCTATAATAAATAAACAGTAGACACACACGTGTTACCTTTAGGAAAGTTTAACTTTTTTTTAAAACTTTGAATCTCACAACAATGGACACAAAAAAGTATTTGTGAAGTTCTAAAGTCAAAAAATTTCCATAGCGCTTGCTCTTGTTTCAGTTCACCGTCTTATTCGAATTTTTGGTATGCACCAATTATATTTTACACAACGTGGTAGAGTTTGTATTGATTCATCGATTAAAGAACCTACACATATTCAGTTTGGGAAATCATGATTCGGTCAACAAGTTTCACTTTTAGAGCCTAGGAATCTTTTTCCTGTGTTAGTTATTGCTGGTGCCATAACAACATTTGCATTAATGTCTGATTAAATAAGTATACACTTACTTCGGTCTGAAATATTTACTTCAGTCAAAAAGCGTCTACTTCAGGCCATTGTAACTTATCCGGGAGAAGATATTTTCGGTGCCTTCGTAGGGTTTGATTTTTACTCCGTTCAACATAATACAATCATATTTATGTTGAATATGATATATTTATATAACATATTATAATAACATATAAATAACCTATTTAGGTTACAAAAATATGTGTCCGATCAAATACACTACTTCCTGCCATTAAACCTGAAGTTATATCCATGTTTTGGGGCTTTGAAGTCAGAGAGTAAAAACTGTTTTATAAGTACCAATTTAATACTCTAATGTAATGGCAGCATTTATAATTATATAACTTCTACATTTGGAGTAAAACTCAAACAATGTAGGTCAGAGTTAATTTATTGAAAGAACATAATAATTTTTATCGGGAAATATAAAACAGTTTTTGATGTTACTATAAGAGCTTACACGTATTTAAATATGAAAAATCAAAGTCAGTCGTAAAGCTTCTAATGGTCAAACATATTTTTGGTGCTGTTTTATCTTTGATGCCCTGATTAACACAATATATAAATACATGGGTATAAACCCTCCTTTTATAAAATAATCGTTTACTTCAGTTCGTTCCGTGTAATAGACTTCTCATTTTATGATTTTTTGGTTATGTAGTACTCTATTTATAAATTCGTATTTTTCAAAGTTACTAAAAACTCTACATTATAGCTTAAAGGAAAAACCTGATTTTATTATTAATTTCATTAGTATCAGATTGTTATTGATTAACTCATTTGTTGAGTTTACATTTTGTTTAGTATTATTTTGTGATGTTCTAAAGATGGGTTTAGGTAACTTCCATAAGAATAAAACCTTTAATTTTTTAATGAGATTTTATATAATATAAGAGTAATATATACAACTACTAGGTTACCAGTACACCACAGAGCGCTTACTTTTTCCGATTCAATTATTTTGTATTTGGCCGTATCTGTCACATATGGGTTTTAAATAAGCAAACTAACATGTGATCGGAAGAACCAAATACCTGTCAAACGACTTTTACTTACATTAAATTGTATAAAGGGCAATAGCCTTATTTAATTTCAATAAACATTGAATCACATGTGTAGGTATACATACTACTAAGTTAGATATATAAGTTATAGGTTTTTAAAAAACGTTTATTTATTTATCACCTAAAGGTTCATCCTGTATTTAAACATGCCTAATACATGATACAGGACACCATTTAAGGAGTTATACAACATTAACGTTTTTTGTATATTGAAGTACAAAAAAGAGTTATATTTTTAATTTTGGTGTCAACGAGCTTGAGAGTAGTACAGTGCCCTTCTTGGCGAACATATATTGCCAAATAAATCGGGTTTGCAATAATATCGTACTATATAAAAAAAATATAATGACATCAAAATTAGTTATTCAACTATAACAATACTCAAATTTATATTAAAAATATTATCTATAATTGCACAGAATTTAGGCGGTTAAATTAACAAATTATGTTTGTTATATAAAACACATAAAAATAAATAATTTCAGGAAAAATTGCAGAAGAGGGACTAGATAGCGCATTATAATAATTACATATATTAATTTAATATTTTATGAAACTGTACGTAAACAAATTATAATAAAATAAACATTTTCTAATTTAGTTGTGTACTCACGGTAATTTTGTTATCATCGTACATGAATCCTCTTGTAAATATTGTGCAGTATTTTCCTACGAAATTTCTGTTGACATCCTTTATTTGAAGACATTGCCTATAGTTTCCCTGTGATGTGAAACTTAAAGTCTAGCAGTCCTGATCCTAGCTTCCCAGCAGCGTCAACCACTGATAAAAAGCAATGAGTGGTTTTAAGATGAAAATCAGGAATTTGGTATTTGTAAATACTTTAATTAATACAAGTCTATCAATATGTAACACTAAATAAATATCACAACAATAAATATTAAATTATATTAAAGAACTAAATTATAAAGTACAAGATACTTAAATGAAAGAGATTTTTTCTTAGCAATTTTTCGTACTGCGCTGGGAAATCAAATGAAAAACTATTGGTTTTCTATGTCTACAATGTTATCTCTGCTTTATGAAATATATTCTTATTGATACGTCTTTAAAAATTAATTAATTTAAAACATTTGTATGTGGTAGTCAGTTCGTCTATTTCAGGTGACGTTAGATTAATGTCGTACATAGTGTTAAAAGATTAGGTTGAAAAACTTATATAAATCACATGTGCATTGCCAATTTTGTATTTATATGCCTCACGTACACTTAAATCATCAGGATAGCACGTCTAAAAGTATTTATGTTTGAAGATTAATTCTACTATTTTAATCTGAACTTTTTGCAGTTAAGTTTTATATGTTACATTATTTTATCACAGTGCAATTATAGATGGTAATATTATAAAACAATAACATACCTTGAGTATTCTCCCTGACATTATCTAAATTAAGACGGTTGTAAGAATGTAACTTTGCATTATATTTAATGAACTGACCTTTAATCATTTTAGCTTTACCAATTTTTAGATTAAAGCTTCTTTGGAAGTTATGATATATCTGTGCTATAAATAATCTAAGTTTTGCCGGGACGAATAATGCTTGAAGACATGAGCGTGTTTAGTTGCCTTAGTTCCTTTTTTAAAATAAAAACTAATTTACATAGGACCTGTATTTGAAATAAATTTACTCTGTAATATAACTAATATTATATATAATATAACAGAGGATTTGAGTTGCTACAGTTTCCACCCTACTCAGACGGAAATCGAGAGCTTGCTATCTCTTCGAGTACCATCTCAGCTAGTGTAAGAGACTAAACTCCACTATTGAAACTTTCCTGGAAGAATATCTTGATAGAACAGTTTGTCTAAATTATCACGAATCAAAAGCTATATCTAGGTAAGTTGCATTACTGGTTGTATTGCCAAATATTGTTTGGATATATAATTTGACTACTACATGTGATGGAACAAAATACTAACAAAAGAATGAAAAGGTAAAAATCCGTATGTTAAAAGTCATATTTTTCTTTTTGAATATTAAAAATGTAAGTGTACGCTACACTACGTGTCGAGTAACAGGATTCTCTTAAATTGCCGGTAAAAATCGTATCCATACTGCTCCAATGTATACTTCGTAGTTTAAACCTTTCTAAGATAAAATATTATTGAATTATCTTCAATCGCACATGTTTATAGTTATGTTTAACGCTTTTGTAATTTCTTCGTAATTCAAATCTCAAAACACTCTCAATTTCTGCTCTTGATCGCTACACTTTTCATTCATCGACGGGTTTATAATTGGAAACAAAATAAACGTACGCAAGCCCTGATGTTGTTAAACCCTTTGTGTAGTAAAATTGGTAATATTCTTCAAACGTGTTTAATATGTATGCTATAGACATATAAAGTACAATGAAAAAGTGCGCCCACATCACGTGGCATGGAAAGGGTTTCGATGGTGCTGCTTGCAAACTTGCAAATCAATAGCACATTTCACTATCGAAATTTCCTGTGATTAAGAAAAAGGATGGAACTGTTTACATTGCCTCCTATGGACAAAAAAGAATTTGTTTCATCATAATGAGCCTTAGCCGTCAATTAAGCTCAGTCTAATTCCATAGTTTGATAAGCATCATAATAGAAAGCATTATTGTCTAGAAATGTAATTTCACGTACAATTTAAAACAAATATATCATATTCCACAAGATAGTCAAAAGGCAATATAGAATTAGAATGATAGAGGTTTCCTGAAATAAAATCTTGTCATCGAGATTCAAATGTTACTTTCCACTGTTTTTATCTTTAATTAATGAATAAAAGCCACATTTGGAAATCTCAAAAAGCTAATTTCACTTGGTTTACAAACTTATTTATAACTAAAATTTCTCAATACCACTACGGTTCCCCATAAAACCCAATATAAGGATATTCACTAAAAATCAGCCAAATCTCATAGAGTCACTTACCATTATAATTTTAATGGTAGGCCTATATAATTTAAGTTTCATGTAAAATGTAATTCTATTAGTCACTTTATTTTCAAAACTATAGCCTGGGGTGACAGACAGAGAGACAGACATAGAAAACAGAAATGAACTTTGTCCAGCCTGTGATAGGCTTTGCTAAAGCTCAGCCAATTATAATTTTTTTCAAAACCTTTCTCCTAAGTAATGTCTAATAAAATAAAGTAGTGATTACATTTATTATTTTAATTTTGTTTTAACATTAAATTTACACCCGAAAATCTGAGCAATTAACGTTTGGTTTCATAAATGATTTGTCATCTATGTATGATAGAAATATTTCGTTTCAAAGTCTATACACTTAACCACACAATTACATCATCCTTAAAATTGTATAAAAAAAAGGCATATAATAATTTTACGTAAGATACTGATAAGAACTCACATTGTAATGCTGTACTGTCACCATGCATCAAGCCGTCGATTAAGGAGATGCTGTGGTTACGGCACTCCTCAGACACCGCATGAATGGGGATGAACCATTGTGCTGTCTGGAGCAAAGTGTCAGATATCATCTGGTCAGGCAATGGCAGAAGAAAGCGGCTCGTATCCGACAATCGCTGAATGACAGCAGGGTTTCTATGAGCTTTCTTGAAACATGAAAAGATATTCCACATTTTCTTCTTTTACAATGTACTCGAAACATAAATTACAATATTAGATTTAAAAGTTCAACACAATACCCCTTAAATATATTTTCATAGATTTGTAAAACATATTTTGGTTTTGATCTATTACTACTTTATTGGTTACGACAAAATAGCATGCAACACATTGTCGTTTATCTTACAATCGGATGGTCAAAAATGAACATGTAAATGTTTTAGAGTAGGCATATAAAATATGAATAAATGGAATGTTATTAATGTTTCAGAATTTAGTTTCGCAATCATAAGTTATTTAAATGTAATTTTTATTAATATATTTCATCAAAACATGTAATTTACTTAAGCTTTGAATCATTATACACTATTACCATTCGTTGGTTATAGTCATGGAACCCATTCCTATTTTTAAAAAAGCGTTATATTAAAATCAAGTTCTTTGACAATTTATTAATATACAACATATTATAAAACGGACTTTACCACATTAATAACATAGTATGCACCCGCGGATTCTTAATTCGTAAAGTCCCCACAAGTTCTTGGTTTCAAATAATTTTTTTCCGATTATTTAAGGCATGTTTTAATGAATATTGGGCATTTTTAACATAGCTTAAAAAGAAACAAATTGCACGTAAATACGTTTTTAATAGCTTAAATTTAGTTTATTTTTTGATCAAACTATAGAAATATTATAAAGCCTGCATACGGATCATCTAAACAAATAATGTTTATTGGTATTTACACCATACCTACAGATCCGTTTGGTTATAATTTGTAAGAAAATTCTAAATTGTTTTTAAAACGTTTTTATAATATACATGTGAATAATATATGAATTGTTGTGATTGTAGAAAAACTTTGATTTACCTATCTACAAAACTCTGATCTAAAACTTATGCATTGGTAATTGGCATGAAGTTCGTTTACATCCTACATTCCCATTTATTCCTTTTAGTCATCTAATTTTGCAGATATATAACTATTCTACTGTTTAAATTGTGATTTTTGAACAATATTTCAGTTATAATATGTCAATAGTTTCGGATCTAAAAGCAATTTTGACCGTGTAAGCACCCAACTATGTTTTTCTTTAAATTGATCTAAGAAATATTTTTAGAAAGATATTCACCATCAACAGCGCAAACTTAGGTGGAGGTTGAAATAGGAGGCCATCGACATGGTTCAAATATGACATTATTATTTTTTCTCAACTACTGTAAATAAACCCTCCCACAGTTTCCAAAAAAATCAATTTCGAATATCCTTCATGTTCACATTTACAAAACACGTTAAAGTACACATCTTTCCTCCCAATCCTGGTTTACTATATCCGTTTTTGTTACCTTAAATACTGTAAATAACCTCTCTTCCAATTACAAAACATGATAAAGTACAATAGGTTTCTTTAAATCCTGGTTCACTACATCCGTTTTAGTTACTTAAAATGCTGTAAATAGGCCCTCTCACAGTTCCCAAGAAAACCAACCTTGAATATCATTCATGTTCAAATTTACATGGTATTTATTAAAGAAGAAATTAACTGGTCAGAATCTCTCATTTATGTTATAAATAATGAACATTATATAATGCTGCATGTAACGTATATTTCTGTCACTCTGCGGTGCCATAAATTTATTTTTATTGCTTTTACTTACTGTAAGGAAAAATAATATTTCTTTAACTTTAACACACAAAAAGTGAGGGTATTGCGGAAAACCCCCTTGACCTGTGTCAGATTTTGAAGAGTTAATATTTTACACAGGATATATGTAGATTGACCTATAACTAAGATATTCCCTCACTCCCCCGATAAAAGTGACCCACTCCAACAGTATGTTGACCTTGTGGGAGCCCTTAAAGGAATATGCTACTTCTGAGTCGTGTCGTGCTGTGCGTGCAGATAGGTGAATACGACTTCGGTGAGTAGTATTAAACTGGCAATATCAAACTTTCTAGCCATTCTGTTTCATAACAAAACTAGTTTATCTACATACCATGTATTAAATCTCTAGTTAATCTCTGTCCTTCGAGCCTGAGTCACTCTTTATTTAATTCTTTATTCTTGCACAGGTACTGTTAATATATGCGTCAAAGGAAAGCAGTAAATAGATAATAGTCGTGTTGCATTACAAATTTAAGGTTAAGAAACCTTTTTGAAGTAACTTGTTAAGATGAGCTGCCAGACAAGGATGAAAGAGACAAGGTTCAAAATCATAATGAGATATGACGAAAGAGCCTTGTTTTTTTTATATTATAGAGAGCTGTTGATGAATTACTCTAGGTATAGTATTGGTAAGATTTTCATAAGTAATATAACTTACCAATGTTTAGACAGCACGATTGGAAGACCTGAAAATAAAATGGAATTTATTAAGTTTAAGAATTTTATTTCATTACAAAGCCATGTTAGCAAAACATGTATTTTATTATCTATGCCTAAGGACAAGATAATACTTTTTAAAGATTATTTCACAGATCACTGTAATTTCGTTTATTTCTGAGAATTTTAAAAACTGTAACACTCATCTCATTAATAAATCACAATTACTGATGTATTATACAGGGTGATTCAAAACTAAACGGCAATCTCTCGGGAGCTTATTCTATAGCTAAAAACAAGTAAAAAAGTTCATATAACCATATGCCCGGAAACGCTTCGTTAGCGAGTTACGCCTAGCAAAAGATTTCGCCCGGATTTCAGAACGCTTGGTGAAGTCAGGCCGTATAAAAATGGTAAAGGTAGTTACAAAGATACAAATACGATTGTTTTTTATGTTTTTATATCTGACAAATTTATTAAAATTCGTCCCAGAGCTGTAAATGCAATACTTTCAGAGATATCTTACGTAAAACACAAGAATTGGTGCAAAGAAATAACACATTTTTGAAAGATTACTTCCATAAATGCTAAATAAAGGTAATTTTTTTCTTAAACAGATTTGTAGAACATTTAATTCTGAAAAGATTCATGTGAATTACTTAGGAAAAAAAATTAATAATAGGTATTGAAATTTAGCTTTATTTAAAAATAAAACAGACGCACAAAAATGCATATTCTTATCTGCATAAAATATTAACTAATGTTTAGGTTGTGAGTAACAGCTGATCATTTATTCTAGACTGAACATTAACATAAATAATGTATTTAACTTTATAAAACTGTAATAATCACCTATAATAGTTGCTCAAAGTGTCCTCCGTTGTTAGCAATGCACGTTTTCGCACGACGAATCCACTCTTTTCTAGCGCGTTTCCATAACGTTTGGAGCATTCTTGATAGTTTTCTGCCGCCTCTGTAATGCGATTACGTAACTCCTCTATGGTGTTAATCCGTTTTGAATAAACAATTGACTTCATCCCAACCCCATAAGAAAAAGTCTGCTGGCGTGAGGTCAGGAGAAACGTGGTGGCCATTTTACTGGTCCATTTCGACCAATCCATTGTCTACCGTATGTATCATTTAAATAGTTTTTCACATCATTAGAAAAATGTGGAGGTGCTCCGTCGTGCATAAACCATGCATTTATTCTGTTTTTGAACAGGAATATCTTCCAAGAGGGTAGGCAGGTTTGTTCTTAAAAAATTTAAGTACGCTACTCCATTAAGACGATTAGGGAGGAAAAATGGACCAATCAAATTATCACCCAGAACACCAAGCCATACATTGACTGAAAATGTATGTTGAAAATGCCTCGTCGCAGTTTCATATGGGTTGTCGTACGCCCAAGTATGGGTATTACGAAAATGTACAATTCCATTTCTAGTAAAAGAGGATTCATCAGTAACGAGAATACGCCGAAGAAAATACTGATGTCGTAAACAATTTATTCTTAACCAGCGGCAGAACATTTTCCGTTTATTAAGATCTTGCGGTAATAAGTCTTGAACACGTGTTATATGGAATGGGTACAACTGTGCTTCATGAAGTGTCCGCCATACGCTTGACTGGCAAATATTTAACTGACGTGATAATCGTCTGGTGCTTGTGGTTGGTGATAATTCTACAGCATTTATTATTGCTTGTTCATTATTATAGTTCCTTGCGCTACGTTGACGACCAGTATCTATTCGCTTCGGTTTAAAGCTACCAGTTTCTCTAAGTCGTCTCTCCACAGCTTCAAATGTTTTGCGATCAGGTGTTCTTCGATGTGGAAAAGTATCACGATATTCCTGAACTGCAGCTAAACCATTCTTGTTAACTTTGCCGTAAATCAGTATCATGTCTGTATACTCTTCAAACGAATACATACCATTTACATTATCTGCCATTATTTACTAAGATAATTACATACACTTTTATAAAAATATTTAATAAAATATTTTAAAAATAAATATTTAATAAAATATTTTAAAAAATAAATATTTAATAAAATATTTTATACACTTGTATAAAATATTTCCAAATAATCACAGGATCTCACAAAATACAATCTTCACACGCCACAATACAAAAAACCTCCGTAAAGGTTATTCAAATATTACTTCATGAACTTAATTGATGATCAGCTGATATTTCCAACCTTTGCAAAGAAAATATGACGATAAAAAGTGTTGAATAAATGATCAGCTGTTACTCACAACCTAAACATTAATTAATATTTTATGCAGATAAGAATATGCATTTTTGTGCGTCTGTTTTATTTTAAAATAAAGCTAAATTTCAATACCTATTATTAATTTTTTTCCTAAGTAATTCACATTAATCTTTTCAGAATTAAATTTTCCACAAATCTGTTTAAGAAAAAATGACCTTTATTTAACATTTTTGGAAGTAATCTTACGTTAAACACAAAAATGTGTTATTTCTTTGCACCAATTCTTGTGTTTTACGTAAGATATCTCTGAAAGTATTGCATTTACAGCTCTGGGGACGAATTTTAATAAATTTTTCAGATATAAAAACATAAAAAAACAATCGTATTTGTATCTTTGTAACTACCTTTACCATTTTTATACGGCCTGACTTCACCAAGCGTTCTGAAATCCGGGCGAAATCTTTCGCTAGGCGTAACTCGCTAACGAAGCGTTTCCGGGCATATGGTTATATAAACTTTTTTACTTGTCTTTAGCTATAGAATAAGCTCCCGAGAGATTGCCGTTTAGTTTTGAATCACCCTGTATAAAATTTGGTGTTTAATACATACATTAGGTTTAACTTTTAGTATTTTTCCATGGGACTAGAATCAATATTTTAATCTGCGACATTTTATAGTAATTTGAAAAAGGTTTTACAAATGTGGTGCTGTTACACCTGACTAGAGTTTTTTTAACTTATATAAAAGTATCTACAAAAGAAGGCCGAGAAACAAACAAAGTGTAATTTATCAGAGTTTGTTGGTAAGCACCTTACACACAAAAGAAATAAATATTGTCTTGAATAATATATATCTCGTATATATGCCTACATTACTCCATTACTTTTGAACCTTTGAATATTTCCAGATTCCTACTGATTATTCTCATATAGATATATCAAAAATGTATATTTATGACGCCTAATAGTATACTGTATAATAGCAATATAAGTATACTGTAACATTCTTTGAATTTATATAGTAAACTTTAGATAGATACATTTTATCTATACTACTTAATACATCCTAAAATGTACAGTAAATAGTATATTTTTCTAAAAATGTTGATTTCTTTTATCTGGCTTTTTTTACTCTGCAAATTTGCAGAAAGGGTTGATATAAGAAATTATTAGTGCCACTATGCTTACTATATACTTTTTAAATTATAAATTCAAATAAACTCTACATAGTACGTAAGTTAACTATATATAAGGTTTTTTATATCAAAAAACAATGTTTTCACACAAAACTCCTGATTACATTCAAGAGGCTATTTTATATAATAATATATGGACTCTGTAATACAAAATTAAAGCCCAAAGTGGTGTATCTTGGTCGATTCTTTGAACTACAAATAATTTAAGGACAATCAGTAGAATAGATTACGCGTAAAAAAAAGCGTAATAACCTTAATTTCGCATTTATAATATTATTAAGATTGAAAGAGCATTTTTCCTTAGAAATATCCAAAATCCAATCTGATTAAAAGATTTTCGTTGTATCGGGTTTAGAAGTATTCCTACTATTAGGTATTACGTACTATAAGTATTATAGGGAATACCTACAAAACCTGTGGGAATCCTGTACGGGAATCCTTTTCAAGATTACTTCATGGCTGGCTGCGTCTATGATTCAGTGTATTAATGCTACTTTTCCAGGATCCTAAGAGTCAGTAAGGCAACCCTTTTTTGTTGTGAAGGAAGGACAACATGGACGGACGCAGAGACGGCATTCTGCAAGTTGCTTCGTAGCATTATCTCCACCACATTTTCTGCGGAGACATCACTGATAAGCGTTATATTGTGCTCGGCGCAATGCCCGCACTCGAGAAACGAATAAAGAAACGTCATCATCGTACTCCGTACAGTACGATCACTGAAGGGACCAAACCTTCCCCCTCTTAGTAAATGGCACTTCCTAAAGTAGCCGTGTCCCATCTGGTACTGACACAGGTAGAAGATACTCCTCCCCGTGGTTGTCGTTTCAACAAAGCGTTGAGGTCTCTGATGATATGAAAGATGCCATAACCGTCGTTTACACTCATCCCAAATTTTGCTGCCATAGTGGGTGGGCATGGTTTCTCTGCTCGCTGTTTCTAGATGCTCCCTCTGATTAGAGGCACGAGAAAGATCATAGGTATCTCAATAGCGAACAGGTTGAGGAAAATGTCTTAGGCTACAACCTAGAGTCTCTGTCTGTTCCCACACTTTGCGTGTTTCAGGATCACTCTTCCAGTGGCCGTCTTAGAATTCGTCGCACCTAGGTACCGGATTCCTTCTTCGAGCAGACTTATCACTTCAAGGATTTCGGCGTAAGTCTTGCCAATACTAGGCTGTATCTGTACTATCTGACTCTTGGGTTTTGAGGGCTTAAACTGGGCTGATAAAACCTTTTTATCAAAATATAACTTGTAAGAAACGTTTTTCTGAAAACATAAATATTGTTACATTAACTGATAAAAATATCTTTTTAATTTAAAAAGCAGAATTAGTTAAGTAACTAAAAATATTATCTTATAACTATTCGTTCATGTAATTTTATAACATCATTGCATGACCATTTAAAAATATTTATTGAACTGATATATTATTATAAGTTTGATCATTTATACGTTAGACACTTTTTGATGGAGAATAAAAGTAGTTAGTCAAAGATGATAAAATATCAATAAATAATATTTTTTGTAAAATTAATAAAAAAAAATAAATAAATAAAAAATGATCAAACTTCTAAATCTTGAAGGCTTGCAAATACTTAAAGATGGTTCAGAGTTTAATTAACAAAGAGCACAATTTTAGTTTTGACCATTCGAAAAAAGATATATATATATATATATAATAATAATTACCAGAATTGAGTTACAAATTATATTTGTTAATACATATATTTAATTATTTAGCATTGTAGTACGTAAGATTCTATATTTAAATTTTGTTAAGAATATTTTTTTTCATTCTTTACATTATCTACATATTTTTAATTATTTATTTTGTATTACATAAGATTGTATATTTGTATTTTTTTCAGAATAGATTTTATCATTCTTTGTATTGTCTAATTAGTTTCTAGTAATCACTCCATTTTGTATAAAAGTCTGGTATACGTATTATTTTGCTTGTAGTTTTTGTTTGTAGTCTTGTGCAGGACGTCACGGAAAGCAGTCTGTTGACTTTTTTAGTTTTAAGTTTTTTTTATGGGAGAGTAAGTTATAAACTGTTTATTTGTGTATTGTTTATCTGTTACACTGACCAGCTACTTGTTTTTGGTCAGTGACTTCCTAATTTTTACATTTAATCGTTAATATAAATGTAAATGGTAGAAAAAAAAATATAAATATGCTATATCAAACCGATGCTTACGTTTTAAGACTTTATTTTTGATTCCTTTGAGACCGTCCATCTGAGGAAGTAGCATATCTCTGAATATGCGCTAAATAAATTTTTACGCTCGGTTAATTTGTACCAGGTTTAGTGGCTTCTATTCTTAATCTTTTACAAAAATAATTGACAATCGCTGAACTTGTATACCAGTATTTATTGTAAAATCAAGCCATTTTTAACTGATTGCAATTCCAGCTAAGTGGTCCGTTTTAGAGCAGCTTTTGCAGCAGTGTACTCTACTAACCTTAAACTTTTTGTGTTTAACAATCTATGCTTAAATTTAAGATTTGATTTAGACTCTTTGTTGACCGTCCCCAGTATGATATAAAACATTGATATTTGATAAAACATTTCATTTTTTTAGTATGTGTAAATATTTGTTGCTTTATCTGCTGTAGTAAATAAAAATTCGTTCCTGGACATTTTGTGGACCATGTACATTTTAAATGCAAAATTATTTACTGTTTTCCAAATAATAAGATACAGCCAGCTATAGTTTATAAGACATCAAATGCTTTTTAGATGTAAGAACTTAAAACTAGTTTTTAGAAATAATAATGAAAGATAGAAGCTAGTTATTCAGTTCATTGCATACCATATTAAGAAGTATTAATATATATCCAAAGTACATCTTGCAGTATTACAAGATCTATAATCCTTAAGTTTTACACAGGTGATCACTGTATTATGTCCACACTTTAAAGATGTACGAACAGTATGCTACAGGAAACAGAACTGTTAATTTATATGTGTTTGTGTACTTTGTATGTTTGATTTAAGTAACAAACTATGATAAGAAAATAATAAGAAGAGTATGTTACATACCTACCATTTCTTGTTACAGAGTTTTTCTTCTAATTTGGTGTTGTATTATAAACGTTAGCAAATATAAAAATAAAACTTATTTTAACTATTGTAATATCATCGCTAAAATAACGTGAGACTGATAATTTGAAAATTCATTATTAAATACGAAACATTTAATTTTTTTTTTCAAAGATTTCCCTTTGATCTTTAAGATATTGTACTAAAATCTTTGCCACTTTTACCAATATAAGAGCTACCTTATTCACTAAAGTTATTTTTGTTTACTCTAAATTATTTTTTAAATTCTTGTTAGTGATCGTTTTGTTTACTGTATTCTTAATGAATTTAAATTAGTTTGCCAAACATGAAATCATGAAATTAAAACCCATTTAAAAGAAAGTAAATCAAAGTTATCGTTATTTAAATGTAGTGACTAACATATAGTATTGGATACGAATTAAAGCACTCTTCTTAATATTCATTTAATAAATCTAATTGTTATGGTATTAATTTTTGCTTGTTAGTAAAATTACAGTAAACAAATTATTCCATAACATGATGAGCTTTCATTTCAACATACTATCGCAATTAAAAAATATATTGACCTATTTTAATTCTTAAGTTACTCGTTATGTACAGTTACAATTCTTTAAAAAAGTTAAAAAGGGCTTAGCTCAGAAAAAAAATACTTTAAATAATATGAATTTTGTATGTTTGTTTATTTTTTAAATAACTTTCTTATGATTTCGCTTTGTAAGTTCTCTAAATAGCTAGTTTGTGAATGTTCATCTCAGTTAAAATAACTTTCAATGTAACTTAAGCTGTGAGTGTTTTATACAAAAAATTTAACTTTAACTGTACTTATAAGTATCATGGGTTTAAATTTCGTTAAAATCAGATAGCTGAATATGTAATTTATGGGTCTTCTGGATATGGGGTAATCTGTGAATAAAATAAGCTACTAGCCTTTAGTATCCCTGTCAATTGGGAGTGCTATGCTACAAGAACTGCACATTTTTCGTACTAATTTTGACTAAAAATAAAAAAGGAATTATATTTGGCATCAAATCTACACGTTTACTAATGTTATCAAAAACTTTTATCTGTAGAACTTGTGCTTACTGTTAAAAAATTTTGTGACGAAAAACCTCATGATATGAAGTTCGTACCATCAATGATAGAAATTTACTTGTAAAATTGATTCTACATTTTTTTATTGTATTTATATTCTTATATTATAAATTTCCTAAGATTATTTCATGGTAACTATCGATTAAACACTCGTACATGTTGCTATAGAAGGTATCTCGATTATAGTTTCTGAATCTTTAACAATAATTATGGTTTCAATGTTGATGAAATAATTTTTCTTGGTAATTTTGTTATGACTTACACAGGTATTTTAAATAAAGATCATTAGTAATCTCGTATATCTATTTACATTTACATAAAATTTAATAAAAAAAGTATAAATAAATAAACAAAAACAGTAAAATAAGACAATATCTATTAATAATGTTTTATATACTTAGTAAAATATTATGAAATATATAATTAGTTTTGTAATGGCTTTTCCTCCTGGATTTTTTGATTCATGTACAATTTTAAGTAGGATTCTTTATTTATTGGTTTTTTATAACAAAAGTGCCTAGATAGTTCTTCCACAGAAATCACGGTATTATTTAAGAAAATGTAAATGTAGACGTTTCCGTGACTTAGCATATGGAACAATGAATTAAACCACAAAAAAACTGTAATAAACAATATATATATATATATATGTGTGTGTGTGTGTGTGTGTGTATATATATATATATATATATAATATACACAGTAATCATGAACATTTCAGACTATATTAGAGAAGCCAACCGTCAATTAGAACCTGAAGACACTTATCAGTTATTAAAATCTGATATGACAAACCACTCCAATCAAGAAATAACGAAAATATTTGAATGAAAATTCTATTAAAGAGGGATTGCCAAAAGAGCTAATTGATATTTTAATAAACATAAAATCCTCAAACACCCTTTTTTTCTACCTCTGTTACCGAAAGTACACAAAACAAAGATATCACCACCTGGCCAGTCCCATAGTCGCCTCAATATCATCTCCCACAGAAAGAATATCAGGGTTTGTAGATGTACACTCTACAGGAGTTTGTCAAAAATGTAACCATCCTACTTGAAAAACACTGATCATTTTATTGAAAGATTAAAAGAAATACCCCAACCTATTGCAACAAATGTGACGTTAGTTACAATTGATGTAACTTTCCTTATATAACTAATATTGAGCACAATAAAGGAATGGAAGCTGTGAAACACTTTTTAGATAAAGAGACCTGGAAATTCAAAACCAAGCACTAACTTCATCATTGCTCTCATAAAATTTTATATTATCTTCCAATTGTTTTCGATTTCAAAACAAATTTTATTTTACAAAAGAAAGGAACAGCCATGGGTACCCGAATGGGCCCCATCATACGCAAATCTTTTTATGGCAAAAATTTGAACAAGATTTTCTACATTCTCAAACATTTAAACCTGTATTCTGGTCTAGATACATAGATGACATTTTTATGTTATTATGGACAGAGAGTAATGAAAAACTTTTAGATTTCCTAAACGCATTGAACTCCTTCGATAACAATTTAAAATTTACTTGGAAAATTTCAACAGAGTCAGTTACATTTCTGGGATATTGACGTTTTACATCAAGAAAGGTTACTTGAAACACAAAATTAATGTAAAACCTACAAACACTTTTCAATATCTACACTACAACACAACAGTTGTCCACCCTGTATATGTAAAAAAAATAAATTCCCAAAAGCTTGGTTACACGAGCAACCAAATTATTCAGTGAGAGTGAAGATCTTAAAAATTACGTTAGTAACATATATGATGCTTTTTTAAAACGAGGATACCCTGAGAAGCTATTAAATGAAAAGCTACAGCTCAATGAAAGCAACCTTAATAATAATTATGCCAAAAAGAAATATTAGGATGAGCCTAAATTAATAACACAATACCATCCTGGTCTCTACAAACCAAATTAACAACATTTTTAAAGTAGCTTACAAAATTCTTCAAAATTCTCCACTGACAGACTCATTTCTAAAAAAGTATTCCACGTATTGTTTTTAAAAAGACCTCCTATTTTAAAGGACATTATATCGAAACCAAAATTACCAGCTGATTCTGATGTGGAAACTAAATTTAAAGGAGCACATCCATGTAACAAATCAAGATGCATGATGTGCAATCAAATACAAGAGTCATCAAAATTTGAAAAGTAGTTCAACTAAAAAAGTATACAAAATTATTGGAAATTTGACATGTGATACAAAAAATGTAGTATATCAAATTCAGTGTAAACAATGTCCTAAAGACTACATCGGCTCTACAACAAATAATTTAAGAATAAGAATGACAGGTCACCGTTTATGATTTTAAAGCATAATGATGAATCAAAACCATTAGTTATTTCATAGTAAAATACACAAAGAATCTTTTGAAAATTTATATACAGTAAAACCAATACGATCAATACAAAATTAAAATACATTAAAATTAAGAAATTTAGAACAAGCATGTCAAATTGTCACAAAATCTAAATTCCCCTATGGATTAAATCTTCGATAAATTTTGAATCATCTGGACACTCATCACATCTTTACACCCACAGTCTGAACATATGTTTATCATTTCAAGAATATTATGCTTATTAATTTATTTATCTGTTTACATGTATGTTTTTGATTATTTTATGTGTTTCGTTTATGTTGTTTTGACCTGAAGAAGCGTAATGCGAAATATAGTTAATCAATATTAATATGTTGGCCTTTTTCTACATATATATATATATATATAATATATTTAACATTGTTATGAAATAAAATATATATGATATAAATGCTTTTTCAAATTATTCTTACCTAATGTCATATCCACATTCTTGTTCTTACACATTCAAGTACTACAGAGAATATTGTATTAGAATAAAATTCAAATTCAAAAAATCTTTTTCGAACGAACGATTTTAAATTTAAGTGTGAATTTGTTTACGCTTGAATATTCTTTGAAGTAGTTTTAAAATAAAGCCTGAAACTAGAGTAAGTGAATATTATAATGCAATATTGCACTTTCGATATAAAGTCAACCAGCACGACTGATTATTTTGATATTTTTTCCGCCTTAGAATCTTACAGAAGACTCAACGTTGATACGAGATTACACTACTATCAGTATCAATACATTCAGATGGTAGCATTGTCAGGGCTATATAGGGTGATTTTTATCTTAATTATACATTTTCAGTGTTATGCCAGTTCTAACCAAAAGTATAAAGCCACCATATCCGTAACTGTAACAGTATTCACGGCAATCATGACTTGATTGTTAAGGTACAGCTTTACAACTTTTTTACATAACCTTCCTCTTACCTAGCATCTTTTAATTTTAACTTAAAAAGTGAAAGGAAAAGTAATTAAAATTAAATTACAGGACGAAATAATAACAAACAATAACATTTATATATTTTCAAATTTTTAGCAGAATTAAATATCTTTAAGCCCAATTTCGTCTTCATTTCGTGCTCTTTCCCTGAAACAAAAAATCATGTTTATAACAGTTATTCAGAGCAATTCATCATAATTGATTTTTATACGTCATCACACTATCATCACTATGGTATGTTAGGTTAGGTCACTTCTGAGGGCCGTTTTGTCACTTTAAATTGTTGTTATGTTATTATGTTGACGTTGGTTAGATAGTTGTTATTCTTATCATATTTGGTCTAAGAGAATAGTATTCATAAATTACGTACAAAACAATGAGATACGACTAGTACTGCAGATATAAAATACAATGTTGTCCAAATATTTACTGTACATTTAAAGACTCTTATGGACTCTATATTAGTTTTTGCCTTTAGATAGAGTTAGGCTTCTCAAAGCTTTGTATGTAAATCTATTGTTCATTTTACAAATAAGGCAAAATAAACTATCGATCAAATATACTAAGGCCGTAATATTGCAATAGCTAGAATTAAACACTTGTAAACATCGAAAAGCCTTCGAAATAGAGTGCGAAACCGTTCATAAAATTAGTACTATATAGTGGGTAAAAATAAAATAATATTACTGGTATGAAATATATTTTTAATAGCGATAAATATCTAAACTGTCTTAATCCTATAATAAGTCTATTTTGTATCAAAATTATAATAATATTGTCTTAATTAAACTTCTTTTCATTAGCGTGACATTACCTTTGTGATTAACACTAGACATTTAGGGAAGTGTTTTGTATAATAAATGTATTATTTACTAGTCTTATATTACATAGTTGATTAGAGCAAAACTAAAATTATGTCATACATGAATATACAATATAAATACAATTAGTTTATTGCCTTTCTATGTTGATACATAGTTCAACTGTACTTATACTATCAATTACACGCAACTTAGACAGTAGTTTTTTTGAGAGTTAAAAAACGTGTTTTAGGTCACTGATTGTGAAAATACTAATTAATCCATTTAACACTTTACTCTGCTCTTCCTTTTAATAGACCATACGCTTCAGCAAGGTACTTATCAAAATAGAATAAGTACGAGGCAAATAAAGTACAAAATATGTTGTACTGGTAAACAATTCTACGATCACTGGCTAAATGTTATCCATCCCACATTAATTCTAACTTTGATCCAATGACCGAAGTGATAACCGGAGTTACTACTGGCAGTGTTTGTATTTAGTTAGTTCGTTATTTTCTGGATAATATTTCGTGTGTGAATGAAAATGTAAACTCTATTGTAGTTTATTAGGGTTCAACTATTACAAAGTAAAGAAACATAGTATTTTTGCCACTTTGCTCTACTATACTTTAAGTGTGTACTTACCGGAGAGCAGGTAGGATGCTAATCTACTACACGGAGCTTCCACAGTAAGGTAAGAGACGAAAGCCACGGCAGAGCTGATCATCATGTCCTCCATTTAAAAGGTATAACTGGAAGGAGCGTAGTAGTTTTTGTACTAACATACGTAATATAGAAAGTTTTATTTATTCATTGACACATCCTACTTCATATCTCTCTCTCCTCTCTCTCTCTCTCCTCTCTCTCTCTCCTCTCCTCTCTCTCTCAGATCATTTTTCACAATGGAAGGATTGTGAAGGAAACAGGATTTTTCCGGACATTTGCCGTTGTGCAGTGAGAAAAGAAATCAGTAACACTACGTTTTGAGATCTGCAATCTGATCTCTTCTTCAGGTATAACTACCCTAATACTCGTACATAGTACAAACTAGGGTTAAAAATAAACAAATAATACCAAAGCGTTGTGGTTTGCCTAAGTCAGGAATAACAACCACTGTGTTTATTTTTAAACTTCAATAACTCTAAAAACATGAACTTAATAACATATTGTACACAACATTAATCATTAAAAGTAAACTACATAATAAAGTTCACAATACGTCTACATTCGTCCTAATAACCACCTACGACTGACCAGAGGGCACTAGCCAATGGCAATCGTCACGGCAGACAAAAACCAGATGGCGAAAATAAAAAGGAAGGGGGACAGGAATGGAACTTTTTTTTATTATTGGTTCATGCTAGATGGACTTCTTAAAACCAATATTGTGACTCCGGATTGGTTTATTTACAAATATCGGATCCGTTTGATACATTTGATTTTCTTTTTAGTTCATTTTTTAGAATTGGCAACCAAATCTTGACTGATGGTTGACTGATTGGTTGGTCTGCCAATTTAATGTATGTTGCCTCAATTAATTTCCTTTGAAGAAATGTGGTTCCCGATGTATTATGTTGGCTTCTCATCCCAATTTATATACTGGTCTTCGGACCAACAATGGTGTGCAATGTTTGACTTTTCTGTGAGATCCTTTCTTGTGTTTTCTTTGTCCTCTTTTATCCTTACGTTTAGTGGTCTTTATGTATCGGCAATGTACTGCCTATTGGCAACTACATTTTATACTGTAAACACAGTTTTTGGAATCCTGAGTGCCATTTTTGGGTTTTGTTTTTAACGAATACTTTGTCTACGAGTATTTTGGGTTTTAAAACGCGGTTCTAATGTTATACTGTACTTTCTACCTACTCTTATAATTTTCTGCGATAATACCGGCACATAAGGGATTGACATAAACTCACATTTATCACAATTCAATTTTTCTGACTCAGGAATGATTGTTCTGGTTCTTATGCACTTATTTATTACTAATTGACGGTAACCATTGTTTCTGAGATCCGATTGAACTTTCTTAAATTCATCCTTACCAAAAAGAATCGTTTCCTGTGTCAGAAAAAGTAGATTCTTTTCAGGAGGGGGCTGTGTCTTTTATGAGAATACGTAGCCCAGGAAGAAAAGTTATTTTGAATAAGCTTTTTATCAAAGTGATGAGTTAAGGGCTGTTTACCTTAACCTATTAATATTGAAAATAAATTTACCAAGGTTACAATTGCATAATAACGTGTTATAATGTTTTGAAAAGCAATACAGAAAGGAAGCTTTCCGAAGAAGTAGGGGTTATGTTTCATGGAGTGATTTTAATTGACAAGAATGTTTCATAAACCAAACTAAAACTCTCTCCATATCCATATAATGCAAAGGAGCTGTATTGGAGATAGGAATTTTATATTTTAACCGAACTAAAATTGATATATCCATATCATATGAAGTAATGTGTTCCATATGATTTAACTATATTCACAGGAACGTAATATCCACTAGCCTACGATCATAAAAACTACGTTCAATAACCGTAAAATTGGTTTTTAAATTAATTTAAAAATGACGTCATATTTCCCAATATAATTTTTAATTTTTAATTTAAAAATAATATGAATTACGACATTCATCTCAATGCCACTCGTTACAGAACTTATGGTGACTACAAATTACATCGCTTATAAAGCATTCAAACCCATATTATTACATAATTTGGAAATTTCATAAAAAACACGTAGTCATTCAACGATATAATATATATTTAAAATTATTCTCATTTTAATTTATTATCTTATAAAGTATTGATTTACACCAAAAAATTTAATACCTAAATAACGCACCCGATATTTGCTACTGCATCCCTTTTAAGATGTGCATTCCTTTTAAGATGACAATACTTAGAAAAATCCAGTATTAAATATATATGTTTGGTATATAAAATGGGAAAATATTTTTATATGTATTTCGATGAATTGCTTTTGAATAATATGTGATGAATTTTCAATTTCATCCGCGTAAAATGCTTCTTGATTAGCTACATAAATCTGCTCCGTTGAATTTAGCTTCCCCATTTATAGGTGGTAATTTCGGTTAGGATGTAATATTCTTTAATATAGTGGCCTTTTCAGAACAAGATGTGTAATACTTTTAGAAACAAATTTGTAAATATTGAATATTAAAGCATTTTGTAAGATATATCTTGTAGAGGCGAGAATATTGTGTTATCATTACTTTTTAGTCATCACACAATCTTCCTTTTTTGACATTTTTCCTATTAAGATTTCCATCATTAAGCAGTAGCTTTGTTTCAACACCTTTGCAGGATACCCCCTTTACTCATACGTGTATAGTATTTTTATTTAAATGTTAAGCTCGCTGCATAATTTTTTGCTCGTATTATCATGCTTTATGTATTGATTTTGTACATATAAATGATAACCACTATCATAGTGAAGATTATTGCAAAGTGTGGGTAAGGTCCACATAAATTTGTTTTAGAAATACTGTCTAACAATATTTTAATTGACTCTACTACTACTAAATAGTTTCAAGTGCCCGGATGTAGTAAAAAATTATGGATGAAAATACTTTTATTTGTATAGCCTCCGATGTGTATGGTATAAAATAATAATTTGGAAAGATATGATATATAAATGAAAACAGGCCCAAAATTCTAGTATTATACTATTTTTTGTTTTTTGAGAAATGCCGATATAAACTCACCATATCAATAAAGCTGTAAGGTACGGGGTCCTGAATACTGTACACTTGACTGTAAAACGAAAATAATGTGTATAAGGAATACACACTATACGTTAGTTTAACCGAGAGGTCGGAAGACAGACCATGATAGGAACCGGTTGTGCGAGACCTGTAAAAAGAACGAGATTTAGCAATTTACCATAAAATGTAATCTTTATATATACATTTACAGAAATTGAAAAACTACTGCATTTATACAAATTCTCAATTTTATACTCTTGCACTGGTTATTATAATATCCCATCGAATGTTATTTTCTATAAGATTTTAAATCAAAATTCATGAGTTTTACAATGTTAATTAGAATATATGCTGAAGTGCTGCAATAAAATAACTAATATCAATGTTATGTGCAACCTTCAATTTGTGTTCATTATAAGAGAAAATAGTAGTTCAACGAATACTATATATTTATATTTCTTTTGATTTGACATCAATTAGTTTACAATAAATGACAACAAAATGACAAGGCATAATATAAAACAGTAAACAAAAACAACGGCTACATAATACATAGAATACAGAGCAGTTTATTAACCATTGTTCTCCTACTCGTACGTACCGCCATGACCTAAGGAGCAAGCGAATATGATCCAGCCCACTGCGCCACAAAACACAGGCCTCTGGAAGCCAAGGTAGAGAGGGTCGAGCCAAGGGGAGAACTTGTGGTTAGGGTCACATACAATAACAGTGACGAGGACGAAGCCAATTAACGTCAATACTGAGGTAGTCCATCCCAGCCACCAGAAACTCTAAGTGTTATTATTATTAAAATTGTAATAAGTATAGTATTACACTAAAGACTGTGTGTGTGTGTGTTTTTATAATATACAAAGATGAACAAAAAAGTAATATTAAAAGTCATGGCGCAATACCTCTTTTACAATAGGCCTAAAACTGTTGATAATGAGTATAAATGTGGTAAAACCAGATATTTTTACATTCGAGAGGAAAAAGTCTTTTTCCATGTGTTAAGTAGATGTTGTGAGACATTTTCGAGACAATATTTTGCCTCAAAATTATGTAGTAGTTTAGCAGCCAGTGCGATGTGATAAGGCATATGTTTGAGGTTTCCTCGATCAGCTATTGATGTATTGTATTTATGAGTTACTCATTTCTCTCCTGCACATTTACTTAATGTTCTACAATATACAGTTTTACAAAAGAATATTTACACTAACGTTAGTATTTATAATGTTGAAATTCACTTCGACATGATTGTGTGCCTCGCAGACCCACATATACGAGTTCAGCTTGCTTTTGTAGAGTAAACATTTTGTTAAACTGTGTTTGTGAGGTAAGGATGAAACTAAAATACCATAGTTCAATTAGTCTCAATTGAGGAGGGATCCGGTATTTGCATTATTTACCCACTCTGATATTTTTGCTATTCCGCACATACGATACTTAATTAAATATTACTTTAAAGTTTAATTAAGAAAATTTCATTATTTCAGTCAATTGATTTTTATAAACTTTACATAGATATACAATATTTCAGCATGGTTACAGGAAAAATATCAATTAAAATTACTTGTAAGAATTGTTTATCATTTAAATATTCGTTAACTGAATAGCCCGGTTTATGAGGTAGCATTTCAAGGAAGATTTAAATGCAATTATAGAATTCGGACTCTTTACATTAGGGGAAATTTGTTATAGATTTTTATAGTTGAACAATAAGGACCCTGCCTGATTTCGTTGTAATCATGGTATGGAGTATGTTACAATAGTGCAGTACTAGATTCTTTTTAAAAGAGTTAAATTAGGTTTAGGCTTATAATAGTAATTGGGTTTCTAGAATATACAGTGTGAGTGGCTCTTGGTGTGACAAAGTTTTGTGGGTTATAATGCAATGTAAATGTGAAACAATGGTGGTTATAAAAAGTCTAATTCCAAAAATTAGGTATGAAATTAATTATTTTCAGTTTTTTCTAAAAAACCTGTGATTTTGTCAGTTTAATCTGATATTTCTCAGCAACGTATAGATATATGTGAGAAAACTACATCATATTTAGATTCTCCGTTAAATTTTCAATTTGAAAAAAGTTATCGGTTCAAACGGTAAGAAAAGAAAATTAAGCTTCAGATCGATTCAAATGGCAAAGTTGCTAAGTATCAGAAAAACTAAAATATCGATGAACCCCATATTTTTACCATACACTGTACACAAGAATGTGTCAAGTGATATTAAAAACTTTGCCATTTAATAGGCTTTAAAATGGTATGCCATATGACCAACATATTTAGGTGTTTTGCATAAAAAAAATCAGTATAGGTTAAAACGTTAACATTGAGTAGTCATGGGACGGTATAATAAACATAATTTTTTGAGCATTAGTAAAGATATTTAATAATGGATCTTTAATCAATTATCAATAAATGTATATGAAAATTAGAATGCCTCATGAACAAAAAAACACTAAAAGTAAAATCAATTGCAGTTTATTCTCAAAATGGCGACCTTCTTTTCTCACACCAAGCTCTTTGCTCACTTTTTTCATTGCTCCTACGGTAATTTTAAAAAGACAGTTTTCCCGAAACCTTTGAGCAGCCAGACCAATTCTGCCTCGTAATTCTTCTTCTGAGTTTTACTGGGGTGGAATAAACTTCCTGCTTAAAAAAATCCCCACGCAAAAAAGTCCATAGGTGTAAGGTCGGGAGATCGGGCAGGCCATGCGACAGTTCCCCCACGTCCAGTCCACTCGGGATAGTTTTCAGTCAGCCATTGACGTACTGTTGCATTAAAGTGTGGAGGGGCTCCATCCTGCTGGAATATAAGCTCGTCTCTTTCAACATTCTTAAAACCATCTAGAAGGTTAGGTAGGTCGTGTTGCAAAACATTTAAGTAGTTTGTTCCATTTACAGTTCCATCAAATATGTGAGGGCCAATCAATTGGTCGCCTAAGACTCCACACCAAACATTAATACTAAAACGCCTTTGAAAGGATTTTTCCCTTGTCCGGTGTAGGTTTTTTTGATCCCAGTGGTGCATATTATGACAATTTAAAACTCCTGCTCTTGTAAACAAATGACTCATCAGTCCAAAGGATTTTTCGAAAAAAATTACGCTGGTCTAGGTTTCTGTTTAGCAACCAACAACAGATTTGTACTCTAGGAGCATAATCAGTTTCTTTCAGACCTTGAACAGGTGTAAAATGGTATGGATGGAACTTATTCTTATGCAAAATGTCCAAAACCTTCCATTGTGATACACCTACGTCTCTAGCAAGTTGTCTACTACTAACTTCTGAATCATTCCGAACTGAATTTAGAAATACTTCATCTAATTCTACATCATGAACAATGTGTCCTACTTCGTTAGGTCTTTTTGTGAACTGTAACCTCCCTCCACAAGGCGTTGATGGAGTCTTGAGAACACAAAATGACTGGGAAGTCGCGGGGCGGTCCAGGGTAAACCAGCTTCATACTGTTTTTGGGCACCCCCGTAAATCACAAAACCCGTAAATAAAGTGGCATATCAGCATATTCTCGAGTAGTGAACTCCATGGCCAGCCTACACTTGACTAAATTGAGCAGAAAAAAATAGTTTATTGGAGGTAGAAGTAATTCATTTGGGCACAGGTCTTACAACACAAGATAAGGAATGAATGGTACAATATGGTGGTAAAAGTGGATAAGATAAGGAATTTTAAAACATTGATAAATGATGTGACCATTAATCCATAACTAGCATCCACAAATTATTTTAAACTATTATAATTTTTTTTAATTTTCAATGCCTTGTTTTATGAGGCAGTTTTATAAAACATAAAAATTAAGTACAGTTATTACTAAACAGTTTTAATCTTTTTGTAGCTTGCATGTTTTTTAATATTAAAACCGATAAAAGTACGTAACCGAATACTTAACTATTGTCATATGGCATACCATTTTAAAGCCTATTAAATGGCAAAGTTTTTAATGTCACTTGACACATTCTTGTGTACAGGGTGCGGTAAAAATATGGGGTTCAATGTTATTTTAGTTTTTCTGAAACTTAGCAATCTTTGCCATTTGAATCGACCTGAAGCTTTATTTTCTTTTCTTACCGTTTGAACCGATAACTCTTTCAAATTGAAAATTTAACGGAAAATCTAAAAATGGTGTAGTTTGCTCACATTATGTCTATTACGTTGCTGAGGAAATATCAGATTTACGTAAAAACACAGGTTTATTTAGAGAAACTTAAAATAATTCATTTCAGACGTAATTTTTGTAGTTAAATTTTTTTAATACCACCATTGTATCACATTTACATTGCATTATAACCCAAAAAAATTTTTCACACCAAGAGCCACTCACCATGTATAGATATGGTAAAGAAAAAATGTTATGATTGTTAAAAAGTGGTTTGCAGTATTTTCGGTTCTCAATTTTGAACATAATTGTAATAATACATTTCTGAATTTTGAAAATTTGGTTTTGATAACATCGAATTTCCTCAAAATGCTACCCATATCCCATACCTCGGATGCTAGTAAACCATTGTAAACTGCTTTTACAGTATCTAAACTAGCCGCATGAGAAATAGTTCTGAATGAGAAACATGCTGAATTTAACTTCTTTTGTATAAAAACCACGTGTTCGTGCTATGCTAATGAATTACCTACAACTACAGTTGGAGGAATTTAGCTGTGCTCGTAGGGCCCTAATACTAGCCTTTCAACAAATAAACGCTATCTGTGTGGCGGGTTGCGTTTACGTGCTAGCCGCTGAGAAGAAGGCGCGACATTCTCTTTAACGACTTTAAACTCACGATTTCGATTTGCAGATTAGTATTGACAAATACGTTATTTTCAAAAACACATTAAACAACACTATAACAACTGAAAAACAAGGATAAGTCCTATTATTACTATTATTTGGTATTCTCTTATTTTTTAATTCCACCACAATCAGCACTGTCACAAAACAGACTGATTGTAGCGAGTGTGATGAGTTATTTGGGCCAATACGATTCCTGAAAGGAGGGTTTCACCCATGAGTCACAGGAAATGTTTTCGGGACGCAGCGCATAATGCTACCTACCGCCACCCCTCCCGCCTATCACCACACACTCAAGGTCACGCGCACAGCTAAAGTCCTCGAACTGTATCATAAGGGGTAGTTGGCTTTCAACAACACGGAAGGCCTCCCCTTTTTTCTGGGAGGCTGGCGACCCCGGGGCTACCTGAGCCTAGCTGTGAGACTCTCCTCACAGTCCTTCTAGATCTAAGGTCTTTCTTCTCTCTTTCGGATCTGAGCTCGACATCTTTTATCGTTTCTGAGCAAATCTCGCCCACCTCTTCTTTTCTTTCTTCGACTCCACGTGGGTGTGTCACTTCCTCCTTCTTTTCGACCGGCGCATACCGGAGAATCCGGGGAGTGTCCCTGAATTGTCGCAGGGACTGATGTGTGCTTTGCACTGCCGATGGTGTTTTCTCTGGTATGACGCCAGGAGCCAGCCCCTTCGGGCCCTATTCAGGAAGTGCGCCATGGATGCAGAGGCCGGATTCTGCATTGCTACGGTCGGCCCCCGGCACGTCTGGTTTCCGGTGCTGGGAGTACGGAGGTCGGGCCCCAAGGAACTGGGGTAGAGGCTCAGTCCTTGAGGGTACACCTGTTCCCGATTTTTCCGGGCCGCCCTTGTCGCACGATGCGCTGGTAAAGTATGGAATCTCAAAAACCCATCGACAACGATACCGAGAGGTTGAGGAAGGAATTCCCCCCTCTCCCTTCGTGTACTGCAGACCCGTTCGCTAAGTGTAGTCGTTTATTGAGGTCCCCCTCCTTCGCGACGTCATAGCGAGACCCAGCCTTCGGCATATCTGCAGGCCATGGCTTCCTGTGCCTCACAAGAGACGGGTACACCGGTTGTGTCTGATGAGTTTCAGTCTGAGGAGACACCAGTAAGAAGTCAGGAAATATCTTTTCCCTTAGTTTCCCCCGATGGGAAGAACATGGAGTATGCGGCGGACACGGAGGTAAAGAGGATGAAAGACGTTCTTCTCGACATGCGAGCAGCTACGTCGAGACAGAAGAGCCTAAGCACGGCAGTCAGGAACGGCATGATCTCTCTGGAGTCGTCTCTAGATCTGATCGATACATTTTGGCAGGTCTGGAAGATATCGATGGTTAGAGTGCAGAGAGAAAGCCGCGAAAGAAAGACTCAGGCCCCATCAGCCTCTACCACGGCTGGAAAAAGAACGGCCGGAAGTCCCCCTGAACATCCAAGGGAGGAAAAGCGGCTGAGAGACGCCGGAGAGCCTGCTTCTGTCGACGCGACAGAAGAGAGCGAGTTTCGCCCGGTAGTCTCAAAAAGAGAAAAAGAAAAGCGAAGGCCGTAGATAAGAGCTGGAAGAGGCAAAGACCTACCTCCACCTCCTCCCCCACAAGTTAAAGAAGCCGGAGAGAAACTCCCGCGTTCCAGGCCTGGGAGGTAGGTGGTGATTGTCAGGCCTAAAGCTGGCAAGTCATACGCCAAAATTCTTGGTGCAATGAGGGCTGGAGTTACTCCCGAAGAGTCGGGCAACGTGGTACGCCACATAAGGAAGACTGACACTGGAGGAGTATTACTGGAAATCGCAAAATGAGACGACAGAAGGAAACTCCAAGAGGCGATACAGAAGGCGGTGGGCGACAGGGGCGATTTTCGCTCCATTGTTCCTAAGGCAAGGCTAGAGATCCTAGATCTGGATGCCTTGACCACCTAAGCCGACATCTCGGACGCCCTAAGCAGTGAGTTTCCTGTCCTTGGTGGCGAAATTAATGTTACCCTCTTCAAGCCTAACCGGCAAGAACAGAGGAAGGCCGTGGTTGAGCTGCTCGAGAGTGACTCCTTGACAGTACTCCGAAAGGGGAAGATCAAGGTCGGGTGGGTCGTCTGCCGGATTCGGGGCCGTGTGGAGGTGGACAAATGCTTCCGCTGTCTCGGCTACGGTCACACTAGGAGGAACTGTTCCGGACCGGATAGGATCAGTAACTGCTGGAAATGCGGCAGCGCCAAACACAAGGCGACGGTTTTCACGGGGGCTCCTTCTTGCGTCTTATATACCGGAGACCCTGGAGCAAAGACGGATCATGTTCCAGGATCAGGTGCCTGCGGGGTTTTCAAGAAAGCCCTGGACGACAGGAAGGCCCGTGCTAGGCCACGAAAATGATCCGGTTTATCCAGGCCAATCTGCAGAGATGTTTACGCTGCGGACGCAATCCTTGAACAGCTGGCCTGTGAGACCAAAGCCCAGATAGTGATCGTCAGTGAACCCATCCGAACCAAAACCGGCTCATCTTGGTTTTACGATGGACTCGGCACTGCGGCTGTTTGGATCGCAGACAGTCGTGGGGGTCCGTGTACTGAGTCATGGTTCCGGTGACGGTTATGCCTGGGTTTAAGTTGAACAGCGTTACCATTTACAGTGTGTACCCAATTACTCCGCGCGAGAGTACCTGGAAAGGTTGGAAGCGCTGGAAGACAGTCTCCGAAACGTCCCTGGGCGTGTTATAGTGGCGGGTGACTTCAACGCCCGTGCGGTCGAATGGGGTATGCCCGTGACCACAACGTGAGGGGAAGACATATTTTGGAGATGGTCTCGAGACTCGATTTGGAAGTCGTGAATAGAGGGATAAGGCCGACCTTCCGAAGCACTCTCGGTGAGTAAATACCAGATATTACGATGTTATCGGCCGATTTGTTTCCTTTAATAGCGGAATGGCGAGTGATGGACGTCTACACTACTAGTGACCACGAGTTCATCGCTCTCCATCTTATCGATAATCGGCTGCCGCGGCGAGCGAATACCCCAAACACTCTAGGCTGGAATCTGGTTAAGCTGGACAGGGGAAAACTCGACGAGCAGCTAGATCGTAGTATCGAGGCTGGTGTTCCGGGGTTTCCCAAGTCCACTGAAACAGCTGAGGTTGAGGCTTATATCGACTCTTCCATTAAACTGATAGAACACACGCTTGCAATTCGTCAATCCCTCTGAAACTACCTTATCGGGGCCGTCGCCAAGCCTTCTGGTGGACGGACGAAATCGGCGAGCTCAGGAGAACTGCACTAATGTGCAGACGTAGAGCGCAGCAAGCTCGAAACCGGCCTGAAGCTATAAGTAGGTCGGCAGAGCACAAGACTGCTAAGAAAGCTCTGAGTGCAGCAATTCGTTTGAGCAAAGCACGATGCTGGCGTAAGCTCTGCCAGGAGGTGGACTCGGACCCTTGGGGAAGAGGATACAAACTTCTGAGAAAAAAAACTCGGAGGAATAGGGAACAGCACGGAAATGCCTGCTGGACTCCGGACTTATATTTACGCCTTAATCAGGTAATGATTCGGGTCAATGCCTGGATGACGAGCCATGGACTTGAGCTGGCGGTCGCCAAGACCGAAATCGTTATGCTCACTCGACGGAGAATCCCCACTCTGATCTCTATGAATGTGGGGGGGTGTCGAGGTTCGGACAAGGACTGCGGCGAAGTACCTGAGTGTGTTACTCGACTGCCGTCTTCGGTATTGGGAGCACATTCACGCGGTGTGTGACAAACCCTCTAAGGTGGTTATGTCTCTCGGCAGGCTGATGGCTAACGTAGGAATACCTAGGTCAAGTAAGAGGCGCCTCCTCATGTCTACTGTAAACTCAACCCTTCTGTATGGCGCAGAGGTTTGGGCGGGTGTCATGAGGATAAGGCGATACAGTCAAAAGCTGTTATCGGTACAGAGAAGAGCGGCACTTAGGGTCACCTGCGTCTATCGCACCGTTTCCGGTTCGGCCGTGGCAGTCGTGGTTGGGGTGATTCCTATTGACCTGCTGGCCATCGAGAGACGGACCGTCTTCCGGGAGGCTGCCGAGTGGGGTAGAGAGGATGCCGGAGACTGCAGGTTTTGCAGCGGAGGTGGACGGAAGGATCGGACGGTCGCTGGACCTTCCGTCTCATTCGAGAGCTTCAATCCTGGATAGTTCGTGGCCACGGGGAGATAGATTTTTACCTGTGTCAGTTCCTGACGGGGCAGGGTACTTTAGGAAGTACCTCTACAGGATAGTAAAAAGTCAGGTCACCTCGGTGTGCTTACTGCCCGGAGGAAGATGATGATGTTCATCACACCCTCTTCGCTTGCGGGCGCTTCACCGAGGCCAGGCGAACGCTCGCCACCACAGTTGGTGATGTTACGGCAGAGACCATTGTGGAGATTATGCTGCAGAATGAGGACGCCTGGAATGCAGTTACCACTCATGTACATGCGATCATTCATCAGAAGCGTGAAGACGGATGCCTGGCTGACCCCTAGCTTCCGAAACAAGTAGTTTTGTACTGGTTGGGACATAAGACACACGGGACTAGGCAAGATGTCATCCGAAAGGGTTCCGGCCTGGGCCCTCCGTTGCCCGTAGGGAGTTTAGTGGGTAGTCCGCAAGGGAGTCCCACACTCCGTGCGCAAATGCATTCCCCCGTAAAAAATGTGTTCGTGCTATGATAATGAATTATCTACAACTAAACTCAAACATTTATATGACGATGTTACTTTAATACTAGTTCCTTTAAACTTACTATATGTGCTTGCTTTACTTACTTGATTTATCTTATTCTATAAATAATCCAGAATTTCAGTATTGATAGTAAAATTAGTTTCATCAGCAAACAGAACTACCGATGATGTAGTTATGCCATATGGAAAATCGTTCACGTAGATTAGAAATAGCACTGGACCCAGCACTGAGCCCTGGTGAACGCCACGATCACTCAGTTGGCTGTGAGAAGAAAACTACTGAAGACCTTTTTTTAGTGGTGACCTTTTTTTATTAGTAAAATATGAAAATAATACACTCTAAATTGTGTCTCTTAATCGTCAAAATTCTAGTATTTTTAAGAATTATACTGAGTTTGACACAGAAAAATTCTTTTAAAGGTCACAGAAAAGAGTTGCAGTATGATTCTTTTTGCCAAGTGAAGTTAAAATTGTGTCAATTAATTCAAAAATTGCCGAGGCTGTGATTTATTGATGCGTTGTCATTGATTTAAATGGTTATGGGTGAAGTAGGGATAGGTTTTTATATTATATATGTGCGTTAACTGAATGTATATTTGTAAATAATTGAATACCATTTCGAGACTGGTGTAAAAATCATCCCGCAACCAACCTGTTCGACACAGTATTCGGGAAACATAGAATAGTAACATTATCTGCATTGCTACAGCATCGCTCAGTACATTTAGCAAGAATTCTTGACATCATCACCTTGCCTATGTAAACCATGGCGTGTTTATTATTTTTCCATCTCATGAAAACCACTGTTAATGTTATAAATAACACGATTATAAATATAAAATTTGTTTTTTTTATTGTCATACTGTGACCCTGATAACATACTTAAAATCGTTAGCACCTGCTTGGTTTATGGGGCTTACTAATTGTTATGAAATTATATGAATTATGCATATAACACGTAATAATTAAGGAATATATTTAAGTAAATAATGTGTATAAAATTTGGATAGCATTAAAATCTAGAATGTCCTTTAAATTTTTGGCTTACTTTATCTCAAAAACCATTCTTAGTCTCTTACCTTTGATGGGATAAAATCATGCTTTTTAATCTTGAATTGGAAGAGGAAGTACCCCAAGGCGAGGCCCATACAGAATGATGGTACTCTGTAGTGGATACCGTAGTAGTTGGAACCGTCGTCAAACACTGTATTGCGATCTGTTCTAATGTTGTCACAAAAATATACCACCCTTAATTAATAGGATGAAAATAGCTTGATAATATCAGTATATTTCAGAATGTGTCAATACATACATAAGAATAATAAGCTGACATTTAATAATGAAGTTTTTTTTAATGCTGATCTTGTTTCACTAGGCCACATTTTCTCGTCTTAATTTATTCCTATACAAAGCTCGAGTAGTTATATATTACTACTAAATTAAAATTAGAAATTAGGCTACGCTACTTACATATAACGTATAATATTTCCTGTCCCTATATGTTTCACGTAAGAATTAACAGTTGCGGCCAGGGACGAAAACTAGTGACGCAGTAGCTAGCAGCAGGAAGCCAATTTTTGGTTTTCTATGCAGGGGCAACAAGAACAACGGAGACAGCAGGTAGAACTGGAAATCCAAGGCGACATAATAGCTCTGTGCTACACACTGCAAGGAGAAAAATATAATTATTTCAGTGTTTTACTCACTGCGTATCTAAGGGTGTTATATTCAATTATGACTAATTAAGATGATTGAAATAAGTGGCTCATTGTAAGTTACGACATGGTCGTCTATTTTCATTAGCGGTTAAATCACTTGTAAGGATTGGTCTTTCAATAAAAATGTAAATGTTTGAAGTTTTTTGACGTGATTAAAAAAAACTAATTAAAACCTGAAATAATATAAAATGTACCAAGAATTAACAAAAAAATTATTATAAACATTATAAATTAACAATGGAAATTTGTTTTGACGCCTTACGATTTAGAGGGTTAATAGGGTCTCAGAAAATTTCCTTATTTCAATCCCACTAATATTATAAATGCAACAGTTTGAATGTTTGGATATTTGGATGTTTGTATGTTTTAGATGTTTGGAGGTTTGTCAACGAATTATGCTGAAACTGCTATACGGATTGTGCTGAAATTTGGAACAGGTATAGCTTTAGGCCTGAATTAACATTTAGAAGGCTTTTTACCACCCATAACACATTCATTTCAACAAATAAAGTCGAATTCAAATTGAAAAAATTAGTTTGTTTACATTTGAATGTTATGATAAAACGAAACGTATTTTGACAGGTTAACAGCTATAGTTTGACAAACTTTTGAAACATCTATTTACATTTTAATTTTATCAATAATAAGTAAACAGTGCTTGATCGGTAGTGTAATGCAGACAGTAAGTAAAACATTAATATAAGTTTATAAAGTTTACTCCAGATTGCGCCAGTGGACGAATTAAAATGCAATACTGTAATAAAACTAACCTTAATGAACAAAGTTATGAATGTTTTACATAAGTACTTTAAAGTGGTGGGCTTCCTTGACATTATGATATTACATTTTAACAATGGCTTACGGAAAAACAGAGAAATGAATACTAACACACCTTAACGATTCATTCTTTCCCTGGTTACAGTCTAATACCAAGAGTGACGCAAAACTAACGATTTATTTTGGAATGTTGCATAACCATAATAAGGATTTCCCCCTTATATCGGAAGTAATAGGAAGTAGTATTACTTCCCCTTAGGTCGTAATAGGCTTTCCAGTCGTAGCAAACTGAACTATGCCAACACCATTTTGACCAAAACAGATTTCCGAGAACTATATAATTGAACGTATATAGTATTTTAACCGAGGCAATATGGTAATGCTAAACTGTGACGTAGAAGGTAAGTGAATTTAAATGGTCTTAAGTAGGCACTATTTAACCGAAGTAGGCATCTCGGGTCCTACGTAATATATGTATATATATATATATATATATATGTATATATATATATATATACTTTACGTAGGATCGAGATGCCTACTTCGGTTAAATAGTGCCTGTATATATTCAAGATATATATAAGTAGGGAGTATATATATATATATATATTTCTCCCACGGCAGAACAAGAAGGCAAAACTCTACTATAGTACTGGAAATATCTCAGACCTATAATATATGACAAGGACTCGAAATATACGCTTTTTGACCGAAGTAAGTTTCCAAGACCTGTGTGATCTGAGATTTGTGTTTACTTGATCGGGATGACAAGGCAGATTCAGCTGTGACGTTATGTATATAATTAACTCGAACCAGAAATGTTCCTACACGAGCTATGATATACTAATTAAGTTAAACTCTGATACTATTTACCACAAACTTAAATAATATCTACCTGATGTATGCCTACTTACGTTTTTTAAAATTTTTATAGGATTCCCATCATATTACACCATAATTGCTTTTATTAAGTAAATTATAAGGACATTGGTTCTAAGGATTGCTTGAGAAGCCGCGGGTAACAGCTAGTGTTACATAAAATAGAATACTACACTTGCAATATATCGTCTTCAACAAGTATCAAAACACTTTAAGAATTAATTAGGAATGATAAAGACGTAATCAATCTGTTGCAGTAAACTGTAAGTCATCGTTTAAGTGTTAAGGCACTTTTGTTTTGATTGAGTTTTGAATCTGTTAGCTGCAAATGACTAAGTCCTGGCTTATGTTGGGTTGAATTTAGGTCGAATTTTATGGAACTTTTAGTCTTCCTACAGCGGAAAGACTTAGATCGAAAAGGAGAATATACTACATTCGTCGGTGTTTGGTTGCAAACCAATTGCGTCATTAGTTTCGACGTGCTTTTGATTCAGTGGGTTCTTTTTATCCAATATAACGAGTACTGTAGTTTACTTTCCATTCGCGGCCACTAGTGAGAATATCTTTGTTTGTTTACGTCTAGCTTAACGACGCCTACTGCTGATTGTGCACTGGTCCACGGAATTTCAATAGGTTGGGTCTGTAATTTTCACGAGGGACGGATATCTTTCTTGGTTATGGAGATGAAAAGATATGGGAAGATGCTGTGGAGATTCAGTAGATTCAAGGCAGCCCTTCGTCACCTTATGGATAACGCTGACCCAAACAGTGTTGATTGGAATGCACTCTCATCTGCCAACCGGGTGTGGAAGTACTGTAGTACGTGTAATTTGATGAGAGACGAGACCCGGTATCATCGTATAAAGTTTGTATTAGGTGATTATATCGTACTCAAAACTCGAGGGGAATATGTGTTAAAAGCTTAACGAAGTTGCTGGCTGGACTGGTGATGCTGTTGTACAGGAAAACCGAGACCATCATTGTAATCGTATTCAGCAGACAGTTCGAAATCTAGTTTCATCTACCAGAATACCAGTAGAAATAGGGGTTTACGGAATACCAGGGAGAACGAGCCGTTTTGAAACTTTCTGAATGCCAATTCAACGCACGTATATTGCAGTGGCACATTGGGGAGATAAATCAAGCTGTACGTCAACATGGTACAAAAGTACACGGTGATGTTTTTTTTTTTTTTTTGCCTTGCTGTGTTAATGATTTTCAGATCTTGGTTAAAATTATGCATGCGGTTCCACCCCATTTTAGTGTTGAAGACACTAGAATAGAAGCAGTTGGATTCTATAGGTATTCTCAAATTTCAATCTTCTGTATGAACTTTGCGACATTCCATTTAGCGTGGAGAGCAACGCCATCAGAGTTTAAATCCCTAGTCAAGCCAAACTAAGTAGGGTAGAAGTGATAATACTTACTGCTCAGCCCTCATGTTTTAGTAGGTAAATACACAAACGTGAGTAAGAGTTTACTACACAAAGTTCTCCGACGTAGAGGATTTCTAGTTTTGCATCAATAGAGAAGGAACGTTCTTATTTCGTGCCAAGAAGGAATTAATCTTGCCAGAGCGTCCCAGGAAACATTGCCTATGAGGTTTTGTAACTGTGATGAACCAAACGTAACGGTGGCTCAATGCGGGCGGGCGCTATCGGGAATCTGAAAACTAGCAGCGTTTACAGGTCACCTGAACACAAACCCAAGCGCAACACCTCCCAGGAGTGTTTTAACTGGATCGAGACTGAAACAAAATTCATAGCAGGCGTATGCGTGACTTCGGCTAAGGATATTAAACCCTTATTTTTAGATAGAGATGCTAGTGATAGGTTACTCCGCGCTCTTGGTAACAGGGTCTATGATTCAATTTTACTGGAAGGAACGTGGCTGAGCATTTACGTCGAATATTGCTTGGGACCTACCAAACAGACCACGCCGTTGAGACTGGTAGATAACTTGAGCTCCTATATAGTCCTTTCCTTTTGATTGATTGGTGGCTGGTTAGCTGATAGTTGTAAACACGGATTGTCTTGCTTGTTCCAGCTCCGACCACGGATATGATCCTGTGTATGTAATCAGTTTGAGACTTGGATCTTGTCGAGTTTGAGATCATTCACATGGGCGATGTCAACCCTAGAGTTTGAATATAATTAGGGTCCATCAGTTTCCGTGATTGAGGCCTAAGGATTTAATTGAGGCAGGCACTTGTGATCTAACGCAATACTAAAATCTGTAGTATATAACGTGGATGGGAATCCTGCCATGGCAGAAGCAACAATTTCGTGGATTCAAAGCTATGATCATATTTACCTTACGAAATTCAACTCTGCACCGTATAAGACAATTGGAATACCTTTTTACCTATATTTACACTATGTGTTTTAATCTAGGACTCTGAAATCGAAACGGTGTAAATGTTTATTTTTTGCATTTTCGATTTCGCTGTTCCTGGGGTATGCTTCTTCCAAGGTGAAGGTGATGGATTTGATTTTCTGGAGCTTTATTTTAGCTTCATTTATATGAGGTGTTAGTCCCAGGACTAAAACCTAGGGTATTCATCTTAATTATATTTCGCTGGTTTCAGGACAATATTCACTAACTTGATAAGCTGGCCTACAGCTGAGCGTAGATAAGCCAATTTTGCAAAGCTCTGCTAAATTATCACGGTTAAGTCAAACAGTAATTCAGTGATATAAGCAGATTCATAGACACTAAGGGAGGTAAAAAATTCATCTACGAGTAAGAAAATTTTACAAATTAATTTTAGCTAGTATGACTAAATTTTATGCTGGGGTCCGGTAAATCTCATCATTTTGCATATACAAGTGGATATTTTTACACCCTTTTCAAAGAAAACCACCGTCAATGATAAACATTAAAAAAATTTATGGCTTATACTAGTTTACATAAAACCATCCTAAGGCTGAAAATTAATTGATTACATGTATTGAATAATCACTATCAACTTATTTGTGGAACGTTTAAAAATACGATAAGATTAATATACCAGAATAAAAAAACACTCTATATCAATCCATTTACATTCCAAAAGGGGCAGATCTGTAGGTATATAGAAATTTGAAAACCTAATAATCCAACAATCTAGAAGACCCATAGATCAGTACCAAAGTTAATTTTGCCTCTGAAGTTTTTAATTGTGTATAACAACGATCAATGTAAACACCAAGTCTAATAAAGCGTTCACATGAGTTCACAAAATAAAACAAAAATATTACCTTTGGGTCGATGTAGTTTGTAACGTGAAGAAACCCGGCCCACCAGTTTTGATTACATTGTTCTTCTTTCTTCGACCATCGTATACCATATAGGCCCTTGTCCTTGGTGTATCAGGAGAGTAGAATAATATAGTATCACACAGGCCAACATAGGAGTTAACCTGGACAAAAAACAATTTTGAGACGTGAAACAAAGATTTTGACTACGTATATTACCATGGAATAATCTTATTTGAATTAAGATAATAATAACTCTACAGACACAAATATATATATATATATATATATATATATATTATATATATATATATATAAAACATTATATAATATCTTGGTACTTTGGGATTATACCGACCACACTAGTATGAAGAACACAAAAATAGAAATTTATAGAAACAAACATGATAGAACGAAAAAAACAACTCTTCAATTACAAAATTACAAACTTACAAGCATTTTCCAGGTATTGTGATCGGTATTGTTGTCGCTGTTATCTTATCTTTCTCGAGAATCCTGATTACGGCAGGCCGCGCGGCATCACGTGATTTGCACGGTACATAATTGCCCTTTCCATTACAATTCAATTTTATATTTCTGATTAGCCCCTCTAGAATTTGATATTTTACTGATAGGTACTATCTCGAGGGATGTTTTTCTTCGTCGACATCAGCGCGGGCTTTGGCAGCACCTTCGGCCGGAGGCACTCGCATTTTGGGTGGCGGAATGTGATCAAGAATAAAAACAAGTTTTTAGTGTTTTTTTTAATAAAGAGTTTAGTTTGGTAAATGATTGTTTTTGTTGAATTTTTGTGTTTGGAGAAATGTAGAGGTAAAACACGGAAGTACAACAAAGCGATGCACCAGCTGAACGGGCGGCGAGACTGCAAATCACGTTATCTACTAGACGCTCGACTTTGACCTCTGTCTGAGGATGGGGAGGGGTTTGCGATAAGACAATTCCTGTTTTATATTGACGAAATATTGTTCTACGCTAATCTAGTAATCAGTAGAAACGAAATGTGAAAATAACGATTCATGTCTGGGCTGTGGTCGGTATAATCCCAAAGTACCAATATCTTTTATTTGTACTATGTGATAAAAGGTATTGCCTAGATCCCCTTGTGGATCTACAATGTGGATTCCCTTATGCCAGCGACTACTGTGCTTAACTGTGTACACTCTTCTGTGATTTATCATTCAAACCCCCCTAAAACTCTGGCCGACCATGTGGGAGCTCTCCAGGATGATGCGACATCTCAGCCGTGGGGTGCGGTTCGCATTCCTTCCAATAACCAAAATTATATAGCTTTCTTCTAATGTTCCTTCCCATATGTAATTAGTTTTAAATTCCTGTTAGTTTTTTTTTATTGTGATTAATATCCCTTTTATAAGCTTCTTACTTGCAGTCTTCATTATACACACAGTCGGTTATGAGTATCTTAGTAATTTGCTTATTTTACCAGCATCTTCGTACTAATTTCTGATTTTATTATACCATAGTTTCTTATCAACTTATTGTGTTCTATTTTTCTCTCACCACAATATTGAAGTCTCAATTTGCATTCATACTATGGATCTCCTCATCTAAATTTGGATAATTTTTACCAATTAGAACTAGTGATGAGCGAGTGAGTGATTCAGTGAGAGAAGTCTTTTTATGAATATAAGTATAATCATAAATGTATGTGGCTGACGTATGCAACGATTAACATGTTCTACACTGACCTATGTATAAACTGATTACATAAATACAAATAAGAGAAAGTTATTATTATAAAAGAATAATTTCTATGAAAGTGTTAATAATAAACAATTCAAAAACGTTCTTTTCACCCAAACAAAATACCTTTTATAAGTAGTGTTAAATTCCGCTGTAAGTTTTTATTTTTAATCTAAAATGAATAAAAAACTATAAAATATAAAAAATATTATAAAAATATTCTTATATAAATAAATTTTATTTTATAACAATAAACACAAAACACTCTTATATATCAAGAGCAAGAGGTGAAGAATTATATACGATATGTAATACATATAACTTAAGAGTCCTATATTAAAGGTAAACAAAATGAAAAAATTTACACAACGAACAAAATATATATGTTGCTCTTAAATCATATGTTTAATGGTTATCGTCCACGTGTAAATATTATAGACTAAGTCCAGTGTTTATATTTTCCACTGTGCTTGATGCAGCAAAAATATAAGTATTCAAGTTTATTTAAGAAGGCTGCGTATTTATTTATTTATAGTGTGACAAGTGACAACGGAATAATGAAACTTATTAAAATTATAGTACAAGACTAAGGTTAGCTAGAGAAATATTAATTGTATGTTTATATTAAATCATACATTTTACGTTAAAATCAAAAATGTTATAAAAAATTATATATTCTGTGTTACTGTTTTTATTTTTAGTTATTGCAAAAAAATTTCAATTATTCAAGTTTGCTTATTGAAGACGGTGTTATTGTATGTTATTTTTGTAAAAGCCATAATTAACTTGGTTGACTCTTTTATCTTTTACAAATAATTGTCAAATAAATGGCCAGTAGAGATCTAGTCTCCTATTCAATGTTATTGGACTTCAAACTTATGTTATTATTAATGTTAGTACGAGCTATAAAAAAAGTATTTCTTACTCGAGGTCATACGATATATCATTACTGTTATTATTCCACCATAGAATTTTCATGTTACAATATATTAATTCATTTAAAAGTTGTAATTATGAAATTTAACTTTTAATGCTTATTACCGATAAATTGCATTCAACGTACTTAACTTTCTATTTTTAACGATTTAAAAATACGCTTACCTAAAATACCTTTCCATATAGAATTTAATAACATTAAATTCAATACTTTTAAGACGCTTCCGAAAGAAGTTATAAGCCAATACAACTCCACTGATTAGGATGAAACCATCTACAGATAAATCACCCAGATCTAAGGTAACCGGTAACATTGTATAAAAAACCTGAAAAAATGAATATTATTATTTTTTTTTTACTATTCTAATCATTGTTTGTGTATAACTATTTTAATACCAGCTAAATTTCGTATGTATGATACAATTGAAATTATTTGCAATATTCTAATCTAACAAATGTGGGAATCGTTCATCTTTAAGTTGGGTAACTCAATAAAATATGTATAAAAATATGTATATCATGTTCATGTATCATAATATGTTCATTAATTTTGTATAAACACTAATAAAATACTCTAACGTTCATAAATAGCTATTTATCCTCCTAAAAATGTATACCTAATTTAATTATTCTAACTTCCAAATTTCATTTTATAGCTAAAACAACGTTTATACACTCTTCAAAGCCCAATGCATAATAATCTGGTATTACCATTATCGCATGAAAGGTTTTTGCTGGTTTGGTGTTTCAGATTATGGGGTTTGTATCCCTGGCTTTGAAAGATCTCATAACTTGCGATACAATTTCCATAAATTTGTGTTGTATCATGTATCACTTCAATAGCAATTCTTTAAATTTACGAAATCGTTTTTCATAATACTACCAAACTTTTCTAATCCCTTAGTCAATCAGGATATGTATTGTAAGAAATTTTAGATGGTCCTTTAGATAATATTCATGAGATTCTTGATCATTATTATTTCATAAACGATACGCTGTATATAATTACGTTTAGTTTCTACAGTTGTCCTTTGTTGACTAGGGTTTCGAATTAGATATATACGCAGTTTTCTTTACCCACATCCTTCTTAATAGAAATCGAAAAAATTCGTAATGTCAATATAAAATACACAGGAAGTTCAGACAGAATTAGTATGGTAATGATAACTCATCATCTCCTAAAGATGGAAAAAAATTGAGAAAAACTAAGGTTCCTGATTATACAGTAAAAAATATACAAAAATATCCCATTGAGGAACATACAGAAAAATCTAATTTTTCCTTCGTACCGAGTGAAAGATTATAGTAATTAAAATGTTATTTGTAACGATATCAGGTTTTTAATAAAACACTTAAAACCCAATACAAATTAATCATCGACAACTGCATCAGGTGGATAAGTATATAAAACACACTGTTTCTAAAACAATTACAAACTCCTTAACATCATAAACTATAATAAACAATGATAGATAATAATTCAGTAAAGTTTCTGTGAAGGTTTTGAATTGTAATGTGATTAATGGTGGATTTATAAATAATATCAAGAAATAATACATTACAAATATATGATATATATTATTAGCCAACTTGTCAAGTAAAAAATACAGTGTATAATACTATCATTAGAAATATTTTACAGAAAAAGATAAGTTCAGCAGGATTATTTTTATCCTTTAGAGTGGTTATATTCAGAGTTGACCGTCGTGAAGTTTAGACCATGTGTTACTGTGCAAGTCTAATCATACTTCGGTTAGTTTACGAGGTAATGTCCATCTACTAATACAAACAGCAGATTTCTCATAGTGATTACTGGCCAAAAGCTTTTTGCTAAGTCACACTAACTATGATAAAGTCAAACTAAGTCAACTATAACAGGTCCTGGTTTTGATATTCAGGTACTATACTACATAAGTTAAGATTATCGACGACTACTTACAAATTCTGTCATGCCTACAGTAGGGCTCAAACATACTTCATGTACAATGTACAAAAGATTTACTCTTCCCATTGAATTGAAGTGGGCACGTGGTGTACAGAAAATGCTAACAGAGTACCCCTTTAAGTTGTGCCGATATCCGATTCTGGGGGGGGGTGAATATCTGTATGTGACTCTTTAATACAGAAATCGTTAATAACACGATACGCTTCTTCTGTAACTCGTCCTCTTTTGTGAAAACTAAAACACTCTTGAATTATTCTTAGATCTGAACCTCTAGTACTACGCGGTCTCCCACTTAGGCTCTTCACAACCTTGTATAAAATAGTCTTCAAAACTAATTTTCCACATAAATGATCTTGTCATTTGAAGCTTTGATAAAATAATAGCATAAAAATGAATTTAATTACAAGATTTATATTAGTTTTTATTTGTCTGAGTCTATATAGTAGTGTCATTATAACCTAGCCAAATTAAAACTTAAGAAATTCAATGAAGTGTTTTCATACAGTAGTAGTTACTTCAATAGCCTATAATCAATACCCTAATACCTAATATTTTAGCGTCTAATAGTAAACTACGAATTAGTTCCTAATTAGTTCTTACTTCATACATGTCTCTAACATTAAATTTGGAACAAAGCCAAATTAATGTACGAGCTCGATGAATATATACAACAGTCATTATGAAGATGACCCTGAGCCCATTGAGACAAGAGATCTCATCATCTGAACTCCTTGTGTCCATCAGGCTCTGGAAGTTGTTTGCGAGAGAGAACGCTTTGAACACTGAAATTACATAGCAAATATAATTGGGTTATTGCATTTTCTTAAAAGATAACTTAATTCCTACAGACATTCTTTAGTAACTTTTCATTATTGTATTATATAGCAGGGATTTGTACATGTTCATTTCTGGTTTTATGAATTATTATTCTAATTTGTTAATTGAGTTTGTTTTAGATAATTTTTATCTAAAATGAGCTGAAAATCGTATAAAACCTTTTCCAAAACTCTGTCTATAATAATTAACGAGAATAACTCCAAATTGCCTACAAAAAAGAAGTTTTCAATAAAGTTTTCAGAGAATTTAGTTTTAAAAAATACATAAATAGTTTCAATAAAAACGGAATAGTTTTCTATTACGATCTATGATATGAAGAAGAAATATGCATAACTAACAAATATGAAAATCACGCATTGCTAAAGTAGTAAAGGTTATCTATAGTACATAGCTTGGTCGCTAAAAGCACTTACCTGCATTAATTTCTCCGGCGGTTCTAGTTTCCTTATAAGGTCATATACAGTTTTCCATTTTCAATGTTGTTATAGTTTTATCCTGAGTTTTTTAATTTCATAGCCCAACAGAGTGAGAAGGTTGTATTTTTATCTGTGATTTCTGTGTAATTTTCATCGTTCTTGCTAATATTAAGGGACATTAAGGAAGGCTACCTCAACTGAAGTGTTAAAAATTCTGATAGACGTTTAAAGCCTGATATATCAGCCTTTAAAACCTAATTTAACTTTTGAATCTCTCATCTATCAACAATAAAAATATTTAATTAAATTTACCTGATACGCCTACTTCATAGGAGTCCATAATAATACATTGTAAAAGCTTTCACTAAAAGCACTATGCCCTTTGATTTTGGAAATAGCGTGCGAAGCTTAACTGCTAGTATCACAATAAAAATACCCATATTATTTTATACAGGTGATCTAAATTTCTATACATAAGAATAATTGTTATTCCGATTGCAATATTATGTGAAGTAAATATACAGTATGTATTTACAAAGGTTTCTAAGTTTACAATTATGTTTATTTTAGATATATTTAATCTCCGAGGTTTAATATAATAAATATTGTTATAGTAGTAATATTTAAACGAGAGGCCTTATGAATAATCAAATTATTAATTTGTGCTAATTAATATGAAAAAGTCCAAACGTATATTGTACCTCCAAAATAAGAGGGATATATTTTGGTTTTTAAAGAATTGTTTTTTGTTATCTAAGCTACTTGTTTTAATATACAACTGACGTAACTAACCTGGGTTCTTCTTGTTCCTGCTGTTGCAGAACGTGCTTGTAGCTACCAGAAGTGCGAGAAAAGTAAAAAAAGACCTAAACATTGTCAACGCAGATTATTGTTTGATTTCAAACAAATATAATAAGGTCAACTTTATTGTATAATATCGGCTACATTAAACTGTATATGTACAAAACAATGTTGATTCTTGTGAAAAATAATTTATCTGTCACTGTTGCTTAAAACTGAATTTAAGTAAAGACGCAAAGTAAAACATATATTAACTCTTAGAGATCGTTATTTAAATTATGTGATTACCCTCTCAGCTCGAGAGACCACAGTGGGAGGTCATTGTACTTGTATTATTACAATGTGTGACTTTTATTACTACGATCCCTGGGATTAGCAGGACACACAGTGTGGCTCTCCGTAATATTCGAATTCAGCTCGGCAGGCCAATACGTGTGGCCCACTTTATCACGCAGATACACAATTCTATTTTAATCGCAACCTGGCTGGAAAGCATCATCATACTTCGACTAAATACGGGGCTTGATTAATATTGCACTACTTGCGAGACTCCCCACTATTCCCACTGTAGCTATTCTAGTGTAGTACGTCTCCCAGGGACTCATACATAATTTTTATATATGAGTAACGTGGACAGCGATCATGGAATTACCAAAGCTGAGTATATCATTACTTCTACTGACTTGTTTATTTAGTTATATTTTCAAAATGGGATCCCATGCCTTTATCCTTAACTGGCCACCCTTGGCTAAGCTCCTATATTCCCGACACTGGAATTGCCAGTGGTCTTAGCTTCTTTTTTTGCCATATTTCTCTTCTGTGTATCATCCTCTCTTTAACCCTCACTTCTACACTTTGCCATTTTCCCTATCTTCTTTTTCCTAGTTATAGAGATAGTTCACAAGTTGTATCGGCACTGTAGAGAATAGCCTTGGGAGTGCCCAACTTTCGGGGGGAAACCTCGGACCTCCCCTGGCCATTTTTTGTCCGAGGGAACACCCTTTCCTAGTTAATTTCGACCTCCCCCTTACGCACGCAG
>NW_025777761.1:5000-48405 GCF_021130785.1 Homalodisca vitripennis | reverse complement strand
TAGGGGTAATTTCATTTGCAAAGTTATCACGCTTGGCTCCATCTAAATGTATGGTTCTTAGCAAACATTTAAATGAAATTTTTATCGATAAAAATAACCGTATTTGGAGCCATGGAAATGGAACTTCCTGTTATACCCCGATACTTTCCCAGTATTATGGCTTCTAATAAAATTAATAAAAATGTGCATTAACGTTCTACATGTACATCGAATGGTCATTTTAGCATCATTCCGACTAAAAAATAGACCGTTATTACAGCATTTTCCATAGAAAATACTAAAATTCTGTAATAATAAGTAAAAATACAAATTGAAAAGTACCTAAAATCTAAAAAAAAAACTTATTTGAGTTACTAAACAGCTATTTTTGTATGTTGAATTTTAATACTGCTAACGCTTATTCCAAAAACCAAGGCATTTGTTATTACTAATTATAATTTTATTATTAGTGAATATATTACAACAAATAATTTAAGTTAAAGTAAAATAAACACATTTTTATCCCAGAATGTGTAAACAGCTTTACTATTGATTGACGACAGCACAATAACCTGTTTTTTTTTTTCAACCTAAAATAAGTAAGAGTATCTAAAAAATTCCAATTGTATAGTGAATACATATCCGTCCATTAGAGATTATATGTCACCAACTGACACATTCGTTAAGTAAATATGCATCAGGAATGCTCTTTATGGTTATTAGTTTTTGTACTTATATATTTTTTAGAATAATGTTTTGAAAATATACATTATTATTTTCAAAATAATAATCGTACATTAATTGGTTTTTAAACGAGTTAAATTGCTATTTATATTGAAAGGTCTAATAGTATCACATGTACTACTCAGCTTTATTAATTATAATTTCCTATATTTTCTTAAAAGGTAAAACAAGGAAAATGCAACCTTGGCGTTGGAAATATAAATTATTCGAATTAGAATTATTTATAAAAGCACAAAGCCTAAAGTAAGAGCCAATGACAATTTTCTTTATTATCTGATTGTGTTAATCGTGAATACTAACAACAATTATGTATCTGAGATATGCCTACATCCATTGTTAAATAACACACAACCCTACAGCAAAGTTGAGGGCTATGTATATAGAAAGCCGCCTGCAGTTTAATTTAAAGTATATTTTAAATTACATTCTTTTTATAAAGCAGCAGTTGAGGCTTGGCTTGCTCAACATCTCCTCCTCCTTAAAACCACAGATGATATTTATATATTCTATTTTATTACATTCTACACCCTCCTGATATAGCTGAAAGAACAGTAATTTGGAGCCCTGAAGACGGAGAATGAATCGGTTTTGATATTTACCCTTCGTATAATTCGAATTCCCCTGCAACATCCTGTGATTTAATTGCTCAGACATGTAGTTTGAAGTTGTTTAGTAACAATTTAACTATGTTAGGCCAGTTTGGAGGAATACCTAAGTCATAGCCATTATCAGTTATTATGTATACATAAGCTTAATACATATGCTAATGAGCAATTGCAATTTCGCTGTACCATTGATGTGACTAATATGTCCAGAAGGAAAAGTCCTAAGAACAGTGATTTATTTGCATGGAATATCTTTCCGTTGTACATTTCAGTACACGATATCCTTGTTTATGAGGATATTTCTAAGATATAAAAAGCAAAGCAGGAATGCTTTTTTATCCATGCGGTAAGGTTTTAATTTCGTATTTCATATACGTAGGTATTAGTGCTCTAGGAGTACTTAAAATGTATAGTATTATACTCTAATAAGGATGCCTAATAAGTCCTTCTTTGCATGTGAGAATCATGGATATCTGGTTTATGTCCCATAGAGTGTAATAAGGTGATCACAACAAATATTAATCATCTTAATAAAATATCCAACCTATGATCTGTAATATTCTTTATATATATATATATATATATATATATATATATATATATATATATATATATATATATATATATATATATATAATTTTCTTTTTTATTTCTTTTTTGTAGGATATTTTCAATATCCAGAAACTTTTCAAAATAATATTTAAAATTTAATCTATTCAGAAACTAGGAGTAGGCCATGCCAAGTGCCCGTGTTCGACATAACTCAGGCTGCATGCAACATTTCAAGTCTCCAGTTACTTTTAATTTTAGTTTTCATGCGGACAAGAATACAGCCAGACAATCTTACAATGAAAACAGTTTGTATATACACCTGACAGAAAAAAGAGAGGTAATGGACCTCAATGGCACAATGATAAATTACATGCTGGATTTGCACCATCATACCATAGAATTAATATTTGGTGTATGTATAAATAAAGTGTTCGCAAAGTTTAAAAACTACAAATGAAATCTTTCTCGCGATATATTGCCACGTGATACATTCCAAAGAAAGGTTTCATAGGAGATTTTTAAATTAATAGTTTTGAGTGCTATGGAAAGTAATACAAGCACGACCTCCACAACCAGTGTAATTTAGGTGAATATATTAATTTCTAAAGGAAATTATTGTTTTGAGCTAACGAAGCGATTCGTTACAAAAATATGTTGTTTCCTTTTTATTGCATTACAAAGATCTAATAGGATGTGTATGGGGATATTATGCGAAGCAATCGTGCCTACTTTGTGATACAGAGCATTTAGTCCTATTGTGATAAAACTATTTACATTTACGTTCTATAAATACAAAAGAATTCAATATTTAAAATGTATATGGGATGCGGTTAACTCCATTATTCTCACTGTTTAATTAGCCCTGGCGTTTGCCAAAGACGTTGAAAAGTCGGGTATTTTAGAGATTATCAATTTATTACTAATATCTACTGTAATGAATATCATTAGTTATCTCTAAGTCAATTATAAAATTTTGCAGAAAATATTATGAAATGTTTCTGTACAAAATAAATGTTTCAAACACTTTAATTTATAAATTGATACAAGTAAACTATTTTATACTACATATTTATTAAAATAAACTGAAAAGCAATAAAATAAATTTTCAGCGTTTCGTATTTCATATTGTTCAGCTTGTCTGGTATTGACATATTGGTACCTTTATCATCAGTAATGCCAATAACCGAAAATAAACAATCAGTGCTTCCGCTCAATCAAATAATGAGCAATCACAATATTCAGATATAATATTTATTTCTCATGCGTTGGTGACGAACCAAACAGCTTCTGTTCTAAATAATAAATTAACTATATTTAAAGCTAACAAAATAGAGACCAATTTTACAGCCACATTCCCCAAATTTTTTTAGATTTATTTGGCCACTTTAGAGGCTAAGTATGTACATATTACTTCATTGATTATGTACCAAAAGATACAAGTATGTAGTATTTTTATCCAAAGTAAAATCGTAGTACATAAATTGTTATACGATTAACTAGTAGTTTTTCGAGTCTTTCTAAGCAATTTTTTTCGCCTTTACACGTGTATGACCACTTTAGGTTCAAGCGAATTATGTTTATAACGCCAATGTTGAGATTACCTTTTTCTCAATATCAAGTAAATATGTATACATAAGCAAGTCTGAGAACCCTACTCTAGTAAAGATAATTGGTACAGTAGATATCAGTATTGTACTTTTAGTGATATCGCTATATATCGCTACAATACACAAAGTGAGTAAAAAAGCTGAAAATGTTTTCTCACATCACTGAAATTTATCCTCTTTTTAAGACGCAAGATTAATAAACAAGCAAGCTTAAGGACTAAAAATATCGCAATGAACTCGCCTCATTCGTAAATTATTACAAACTAATTATAAAAATAAAATATAGTAAATAAGTGTAGGCATATTTTGTGAAAGGTTTTAATTGTATAACCTGAATGATGTAACAACAGTATTAGATCCAGACTGGTGAGAATGACCCTATATGATTACACTAGAGAGAATCATGAACACTACACAACACATGTAACGTACAAAGTAGGATGAAAATAAGCACAGTCCTACCATACATAAAGTTAAATTTTAACTTGTTTGAAAATATCCTGATACCGTTATTGACCATTGCTTTATCCCTTTCAATTATGACACGAGTAATATGAATGTATTTATGTTTTTGAGTTAGATGTTGCTTTCTGTAAGGATTGCTATTATTTTTAATCGCTCTGTAGTATTTATCCTACTGATTTAAAACAAGTAAAATAGATATAATATTATTACTACTCAATAATATTCCTGCTATACCGAAATAACAAATCGGGATGTACATTATCATGCAATATAATATAGATTAAAATTTATAATATTTACGCCTTAGATAAATACATTAAAATTCGATTTATATAGCTTATTTGTAACAAAGTCTCCATTCTTCATTAAGAATGGAGCAATGGAGCTCTTAGAGTCCTATCTTGGAATTTCGCAAAAATATGACAAAGACATTGTATATAATTCTTTAGATACACATTTATAATTAGGTTATTTTCTCTAACGAAAAAATTTTTATTGTTTAGAATCTTTTAAATAAAATTAAACTATATTGATACTTTGAATATCATAAATTGCAATGAGAGTTCCCTAAGGCTGGTTATAAATGTTATAGCAGTTAAATGGAAATGTTCCTTATCATCGTAGATTACAAAAAAAAGAATACGTATGCATTACATAGTTGGTTTTACAAATGGTAAATATCCGTTTATAAATAAAGATAATAAGGTACGAATTATTTTATATCTCATCCATATTTTAATAAATACTTTTATATCATGTCAATATTTTTGAGGTTCGACTAATGCTACAGTCTAGGGCTTTGGAGTATAGAATACCTGACTTAAGAAATCTGGTACCAAAGGCTTCACTCGAAAATAGTTTTTAAACATTCAAGAGTTAAAAACTCTGAGGTTTTATAAACTGTTTATTTTTCAAGCCATACCTTTTCTTGCAATTAAAAATTCCTTAATTTCCTAGTATACTATGGGGTAATTTTCGCCCCAATTAAGCATTAGAATTATTTTTAATCAAATACATAGGAATAAAGTATATTTAAAAATTTTTAAACTAAAAAAGAACTAGTTATTGATAAGGTGATGTTTCAATAAATACAGAGCAGAATAGTGAAACGTATAAGAAAGAGAGCATCAGCACCCAACACGTGGTGAATCAAATCCTCTGTTACAAGCTCTAGAGTTTATGTTCTCTGACACGTATAAAACCTGTCCTTGTATCTTAAAATGGAAGTTTATCTTTTTTTTACTAACCACGAGTTTCATATTTATAACAGTTGCTTATCACTACATAACTTGAATTTTAGAGTTCTAAATGTATCACTATTATATGAGACCCTACCTTCTAATTTACGATATATTTTCCTATGTTATATTCACTAAAGACTTAAGTAAACTTCATTATATGTATTTATAATTTGATAAACGAATGAAAATTTTTAATTTCACCTTACTACTAGGAATTGGGAGGTTTAGATAAATTTTCCAATGAATCATGTAGACGGGTTATTGTCTTAACATTGTTATCCCAAAGGATATCTAGAAAAAAATAACCGGTGGTATATTGAACATTTCGACATTTATAAATTTAGAGAATTAAAAGTGGTTTACTGCATTCAATATAGTTTTACTATTATTGTAATTGATAGTCGAATCAGTAAAAATATTAACTAATTATTTGATATTAAAGTAAAAACTAAGTAAACATTTCCTAATTTTTTAACTTTAACATTATAACAGTAGGAATGTGTTTATTACTTTTTAGCCGTCAATATATTAAACGTGTTTTATGGGGTTACAATTCATTTTAGTTGCAAGGTACTACAATAAACAAATGATAGGTTTTACAATAGTGTACTAAATAAACAATAATACATAATTTATTAAAAAAATTAATAAACGCAGTAATTGAGAGGAATGGCTGTTCACCATATTTGAACTCAATACGTATAGTATTACCTACTATTACAGTTGTAATCACTGACCGTAATTTCAGGTTTAACAACATCCAAGGGATTACACCATGAATACAGCGCCCTGGGGAGTTCTAATTGTGGAGTATTGGTGAAACTCTACATCAATCGTGATGTATCGTGTTTTGTTACAACAAAGACTACATTCAACGTATGATGTAAAACACATGTGTATTGGAGCTCATATTAAAACTTAGTTTTGTACCGGATAAATATAATGAATTTTATTCGTAATTTACATGTTTTTGCACAATTGTCTTAGCTAGCTCACATTTATATAAGTAGAAGAGGCTGGAACAAAGTTTTTAGTTTAGAAATATAAATTCGAGTACTACTGCCGGTTTTAACCTTCGATTTTTACTATTCTACATACATATCCAAATAATTCAATCTCCTGCACTAAATGTTAATTCCAGAGTGAAATTTAATAAAAATCTTTCGCCAGGCCATGATTTTGTGAGAGACTGTTAATTTCTCAAACATTTTATTAATTTCTTACGATTATTACTTTAAAGCTTTTTTTCTACTTGTACAATATATACAATTTACAAATTATTATTGGTTAATAAGTATGTATTTACAACATTATACCATTTAAAAACTGACTAACCTCAGATCGTAAAAAATAAAGATAGACGATACAAGTTTCACCTTAAATTTGTACTGGACGAAAATTTAGCATTTAAAAAATAGTACAGCATTTCATTTACCAACATATAACCTTTCTTATTCGCAGTTCTTGGCTAAAATTATAAATATAATCATCTTCAAACGAAACGAGACATCGGGTCATCGTAGGGGTTTCGCCCTTAAGTGGACAAAATCCAAGCCCGGGGAGGGACTCTTAAACCAATGTTTACAGATATAGCCTACAGATACTAAAGGTAGAGTTTGAAACTAAGCTCTAAGTCATCAAGTTACCTTTTTTCTTCCAAGTTACCTTAAAATGAAAAGAAATCTAAAGTATCGTTTACACAGACGTACATACACAGAAATATGCTTTTGTCTTCATCGGTTGAAACGGGGGGGGGGGGAATGAGGTGAATTCCCAGCGTGTTATAACCGTCGATTGTATATGCAATAAATGTGTTGTAACATTTACTTCCGCACATTTTATACTGCTGACTCATACCTATTTCACTTGTGTCCAAAACCAATTAAAATCAACAAAACCTGCACAAAAAATCATTGATTTTGTAATAGTAGAATGTATTTGATCTGTTTTAATATCACCATATGAAATCACTATTATTATTATTATTAGTGGACCACATATGATTTTTTAATTAATGAATGAGTAATAAGCATATTATCCAGCAAAAAAACCTCAATTTTCTGATAGTAGAAGATATTTCAACTGTTTTAAGACTACTGTAAGAATTCACAAACACTTGTACAGGTAGCTTAGTATAAAAACCAACCTATCAAACAAAATACTTCTTTATGTGTGCTAAAAGATTACATAGTTAATTTTTACTTAATACACTGCTTACTAATTAGTTTATTCTGAATATTTATCAAGGACAACATGACTAAACTTTAAGAAAATGTAACAAAAGTACTTTTATCTGATACGTAACAGATATCATAAACTCCTATGGACTTACGCTTATAGTTTTCAATAGTAAAGTATTTTGGCAATTTTAGACAAAAACGCGCTGTAATAGGTCAATTTGGCTTTAAAATTATCCTGCGTACTTTCCGCTGAAACCGGATTTATTTCATCTGCAACTCGACAGAGCTGGTTTGCTAAATGCTCAGCTAAAGTTATGTTATAGTATAACTAATACGTCAAAACTCATAAATTTATTGTAATCAATTAAAAAATTAAAAAATTCACTGTTGCATATCGTTTGTTTTACGGACGAATAACATATTTTAGACGTTATATGTAATTCCGATTCAACACGTAATAAAAATTTTAAACAATCTAACTTTTTATATAGGTTAGCGTAATTTTTCTTAAGAGATTGAATGTACTATATACATATTAGTGATGGAAACTCATATAAGGATATTAATAATCATCCAACATTACTAAGTATATGGATTTTTTAAGTTAGATACTGTGATGTTCCGTGGCCGGTGGTAATAAAACTGAGTAATAAAATTACACCAATTAAGGAAAACTATTGGACTACATCTTGGTCGGGAGGACGCGGGTTTCACGGACTGTGGGTAAAACTGGACTGGGAGAGAACACTCGCTGCTGGAACGGTAAGGAACGTTGGCGGGGAGAAGTGGCGTGACCTCAGTAGCCAATAGGATTTATTTCAAAAAGTATGGTCTCATATGACGTCACATACATGTAACCGCCAACGGCCAGATTGACAATCAACATTCCTATCTTGACAAATATATTTTAGATAGCTGACTATTTATATTGGATTCAGATATGTACACCACATTTCCTCCCTTCCAAAGTTGAAAAACACTGCAAAATAACACACTACATAGTTTAACAACAACAAAAAAACATTGTTGAAATTCAATTAACACATTAATACAGTAACATCAATAAATTTTCCTTAAACGACAATAAAGCAAAATGGTATGAACGTTTTGGTTATCACAACTAAGACAAATAAAACAACATAATGAAACAACCTAAAATAGAACAAAACAATACAATTTACAAGTTCAGCCTATCCACGGGATTTCTAACCCGCACAGGATAGCGTCTATCATTGTTGTTGTTTGGGAACAGCTGGCGCAGCATGACAGCTGCCGTCGCAGCCGGTGACGTGTTGCCACGATCAGCTGTTTGTTTACCGTTAGAACGGCACAACACAGAGATGGGAGGGGAGCGAGCCACACGGCCGCTCGGCGGAGAGTAGGGACTCACCGCTATTGGCTCTCACCCCACCACAAAGGAACTGTCATCGAAAGCGTCAGCTGATTTTACCTGTTTGTTTACATCAGCTGGCTCTCCCTGCACGGCTACAATCTGATCAATATACCGTCTGAACACAATGCCAGACGTCAATTCAACTTCGTATATAACATTGCTGATCTGCTTAATTACCGTAGCACTAACCCATTTGTCGCGGGTGCGATAGTCCCTAACAATTACATTTTGACCAGGATAAAATAGTCTAACTTTAGTTCCAGAGAAATACTCCTTTCGCTTGTCTTGTCTTTTACTAACTGTCATTGACAGGTTAGGCCTTAATAAATCTAACCTAGTCCTTAATTGCCTATTAAACATCAACTTTGCTGGGGTCTCATTGGTGGTAGCATGAACAGCATTTCGATAATCAAACAATATTCTACTTAAAGCTATATTTACATCTTTCTTAGCACGTAAAGCACATTTGATCTTATTCTTAGCATATTTGACAGAGTTCTCTGCCAAACCGTTACTCATGGGATGGTATGGAGAACTCAAAGTATGTCTGATACCATTGTTTGACAAAAAATTATGAAATTCAAATGAGGAAAATGGTGGACCATTGTCACTGTGGACAGTCTCTGGCAGGCCAAACCTACTGAACAAATCTCTTAAATGATTTATGGCTACATTGGCTGAAGTGGAAGCTACAGGAAACACTTCCAGCCACTTGCTGTGGCGCGCCATCCACAATTAGTAGATACATTTTTCCATTAATCAGACCTAAATAATCCATGTGAAGCCTTTGCCATGGACTTGAGGGATAATGCCACGTATGCTGCTGACACTTGCTAGGGTTTATTTCTCTCCATTAAACAGGAAGAACAATTATTTGCCAAGAAGGACACAATTTGATCATCAATATTAGGCCACCAAACATAACTACGAGCTATCGATTTCATTTGACTATACTTATGTGGGATGAGTGAAGCTCGTCCAGCACATATTTTCACATTTTGCTATGCACGACAACTTTGTAACCCCAAACCAATATATTATTTACTATAGACAATTCCTCCCTCCTTGCAAAATATGGCAACAACTCCTTGTCATCCCCAGGGATGCTATTGGGCCACCCGTGCCTTACATAACCAATAACTTTGCATAAAACTGGATCTTCTAGCGTTTCTGCTTGTACATTTTCAAAAGTTAAAGGCACAGAGCTTTCCAAAAGACAATGCAAATAACTGCCCTTCCAGTGGTCATCGTCGCTCACTTCCGGCTCGTTCATTGTCAGTGGTAGCCTGCTGAACGCGTCGGCATTACCGTGATCAGCTGATTTTATATATTCTATATTAAACTTGTACCCTGACAAAAATAAACTATATCGCTGCAACCTGCTGGCGCTAAACACTGACAAACCCTTATGAGGACCAAATATTGATAGAAGCGGTTTGTGGTCCGTACATAAAAGTAAATTCCCTACCATACAGATATTGGTTAAATTTCTTCACGCCCCAGACAATTGCTAGAGCCTCTCGATCGATCTCGGAGTAGTTATTTTTTAGCATTTGTTAGCGTTCTAGACTGGTATGCTAATGGTTTTTCAATACCTTCTGGTGTGACAACACTCAGGACCGCACCTAGTCCAAAAGAACTCGCGTCTACCGCCAGCTTCAACGGAAGTTTGCCGTCATAGAGCGCTAAGATAGTCTCATTACTTAGCAGTTCTTTTACTCTATCAAATGCCTGAACACATTGCCTGTTGAAATGAAATGGAACGTCTTTCTTTAATAAATTGTACAATGGGCTTAAAGTGCTTGACAAATTTGGAAGAAATCTAGAATAATAGTTAATTAGCCCAATTAGCGATTTAATTTCTGTGACATTATTTGGGATAGGTGCGTTCTTGATTGCTTCTACTTTCTTGGGATCGGTGTGCAAACCGTGTTTGTCAATGACAAACCCCAAATACTCTACTTGGTCAGCAAAGAAAGTACATTTACTCTTTTTGACAGTTAAGCCTTTCTCATTCAACCTCTTACACACTTCTCTTAACTTCTCATAATGAGCCTTATCATTTTCAGCGGTTATTAGAATATCATCTAAAAATACTGCAATTTGATCTATACAATTTGATATTTCTTTAATACAGGAACTATGGGTGTACCCCAATCTGAGCTACTTACAGGTATTAACACTTTCTCATCTACTAGCCTAGCTAGTTCGTTTTCAACCTTGGCTTTCAGGGAAAAAGGTATTGGCCTAGGTTTGAAATATTTAGGAACCGTGTTTTCTTTTACTGTTAACTTTACAGGCTCGCCTTTAAAACAACCTATCTCGTCACTGAATACCTTAGGAAATTCTTTGAACAACTTGTTCTTAAGTTCAAGACAACTATCGGCATCGGTTTTACTTATCTCAAATAACCTGTCATTATGTTTAAACGAAATTTCAACCCCTAGAGCACTTAACCATTCCCTACCTATAAGTGGATGAGCACCAGACTTGATGACATACCATTACTTTGTTTACTTTGTTATAATTAACTTCAACTTCGATCTTGCCTACAGGTGTGATAGGTTGATCGGTATAAGAGCTGAGTGTCAACTCACTAGGTTCTAATTTACACATCTGGAAATGAGAATTGTAATATTCCTCACTGCAAACACTCACAGAAGCCCCTGTATCAACCTCAAACGTTAAGCTTTTACCATTAACAATTAAATCAAGCAGAATTGGGTCTACCTTGACCCTGTCAGTCACCTTTTCATTCATCCTAAATAAATTGGCTACATCATCCACAAATTGCTCAGTGTCCCCTGACACCTAATTACTGTCATCAACACCTTCTAGGTAGTTATGTTTGCGATATTTTTTGGAATTCCCAGTGCTTTTTACTATCTCGAAAATTAGTCTTATCTCTATTTATATTTGTACCTTGCCGACCAGCTAACTTTTGCTATGTGGTTTTGTTTACCACAGAAATGACACTTCACACCTAATAACCTACACTGTGAACGGAAATGCCCTGTGAGGCATTTCAACAACATAAACATAACATAAACATTGCGCACTGCCACTGCCACCTGGCGGGGATCGTGCTGCCATCCAGCAGGCCCTGATGACGTGCCGCCGCTGACCTTGGCTGTCCCCCCCTGCTCCCCTCCAGGCCGCTCCAGCGTTGTCGCTCCGTGCTGTCTGGGATTGCGTTTGGGAATGCGGTGAGCCATTGCTGAATCTCCACTTCCTGGCCACCACGCTGCTCAACTGATTAATCCGCTCGGGTCTTCCAACTGAGAGAGCTGCCGCCGATTTTTTCTGCTTACTCCATTGAAAGCACTATTTTGGTCGCTTGCTCCAACGTTAACGAGGCTTCCGATAAAAGTTTTTTTTGGCACTTTCACTTCTGATGCCACTCACCAGTCTGTCTCTCAAGTAATCATTTAGCGACGCGCCAAAGTCACAATGGGTTGTCATTTTTTTCAAATTTGCAATATACTCTGCAACCGACTCGCCTTCCAACTGTACTCGCTTACTAAAACGATATCGCTCCGCGATGAAGCTAGGAGTCGGGAATAAATGTTTTTGCACAAATTGCACCAGTTCATTAAATGTCTTTTCCGACGGTTTATTAGGAGTGCACAGGTCTCTCAACAAACTATACGTTTTTTACTCATATCACAGTTAAAAGCGTACTGACCTTTTTACCCGCGTCAATGCTATTACAGTCCACATACAGCTCAAAACGTTCGATGTATGACGCCCAGGTTTCAACTGACCCGTCATATTCCCCGATAACGCCTATTTGCGCCATTATATTAGTTACAGTAAACGGTAATTCGTCTAATTGTACTCGCCACATCAACTAGTACCTAAAATAATTTGGTTGCACACTACACTTCCTCCCACACTAATTGGTTTGAAACTAAAAACAATTCGTACTGTTAATCTTCGTGATGTTCACTCGCCATTTTGTGATGTTCACTCGATCAAAACTGTCCTCGTGTTGTTCGCGTACGTGGTGTTCACTGTTGATGTCCAGCGGCGATGTACACTCGGGAGGACGCGGGTTTCACGGACCGTGGGTAAAACTGGACTGGGAGAGGAGAACACTCGCTGCTGGAACGGTAAGGAACGTTGGCGGGGAGAAGTGGCGTGACCTCAGTAGCCAATAGGATTTATTTCAAAAAGCATGGTCTCATATGACGTCACATACATGTAACCGCCAACGGCCAGATTGACAATCAACATTCCTGTCTTAACAAATATATTTTAGATAGCTGACTATTTATATTGGATTCAGATATGTACACCACAGATACAATATTTTATAATAGTTACATTTTGCTCGCCCCACAGTAAGAAGCTTTGCTAACTACTAATGGAACAGCTTGTATTCTTTTTAAAATTTTCCTGTTGTTCTTGGATTATATTACTCAAAATGTATATTTCGTAATAAAAGGTATTACTGGTATAGAAATAATATTTGACTTTACTTTAGTCTTGAAATGTATTGATTGTAATCACAAGATCAGTAACAAATTAGGTTTTTACGAAAATTTCAAGTTCAACTTTAAGTTTTACTTTGAGATTCAGAATATATGTTTGACAAAGAATACATTTGTTATTCTAATTACTCTTGGTTTTAATATAGTGAATAGGATTAGTAATTCCAAACGGTTTCCCTTAGAGTTAATTTTAAATACGTTTGTGGTTTAATTTAATAACTTACGTTTTAACAAAACCTGCTCTACAAGTAAAATTGCATTTCTGATTATTAATTTTAGTCCAAATTTAGTATTTTTCTACATAAAAAAACATATAGATGGTGAATGAGAAAGGAAATGTTTTAAAAGTATAAATTTAAATATCCAAATTACTTTATTAAGACATTGTAAAAAAATCGTAAATAACGTTTTAATTGTACAACTAAGTATTATTTTTTCGACTCACAAATGGTGTCATATTTGTTTGTCAGTTTGTATGTATTATTTTAAAATCGGCAAAGTGAATACAAAACACCTTGTTAAATATGTTGTTCTTACTATTAAGTATAAGATTCAGTTCAATATCCTTTTAACTATAAATTTTTCAGTGTGTGAGTTAATAAGCTTTACAGTATTTTATGACTGTACTATTTTTTTTACAAAATATTAGAAAATACATAGTTTTTCCTATAATGAATATAACACAAATATATATTTATATTATATGTTTTATATATATATATATATATATATATTTAGTGTATATGTATACAAATTACAGAATTGACCAGTCACTCATTGTGAATTACTATGTTCATGAGAGTAATGGACATACATAAAGTTTGATATTTGCGCTGATGTTTGAAACCTAGTTAACGAGTTGCGATGACATATCCAGTTAGTTTCGCTGTATATTATAACTAAGACTCAGTGGTGTGGAATGCTGAGCCAAATAATATAATATAGAAGTGTATGCTTCTCAACTTCATGGAAAAGGGCACAGCATTAATTAAAATTTCTAACTGTAATTACATAAAAAGTTTTGAGCAACTGCTGTACTCGCTTTACTGGCATAGCTCTCATTGCTAGCCCTGGATTATACTAGATGTATACTTTTATCTAAAACTGAATATTTTATATTGGTGGTGCTGAGTTTCAGATGTGTAAAAATACAATGTAACTACCGTTTACGGTATTAATATTAAGAAAACCACAACGAGGGCTTTAGATTAAGTTTTTGAATCGTTTTGGTTTTTACACATTTAATAATTTGAATAATTTACAAGTTTCTTAGGCCATTGACATGAAAATAGTAGATTATTTCATTAGTTTTGTTGGAATAATGACGTGTAAGAGATATGCTGCGTTAGACGCTGTGATTTTATGATAACCATTTTATTTAGTCAACTGCTACAATTGATATTTTTATTCACGTTTTGTATATTAAATATCCTTATTAGAATGTATACTTAACTTTACCAGCCAAGACTAGTCCAAACCTAACCCCGTTCAAAAGTTTGGTGATAAAGATACTTGATATGTCACCATCATTCTTCAAAACTTAGTGTTTTTTTTGTCATATATAATGATAGTGAACTATACAATTATTAGTCGTTGAAAATTAATATATTTAAACATACCAATATTTACATGTTTTCTACTCTTTTCTACAACCTATATACGTCACTGAGAGTAAAGTATATTTATATAGTTTATCAATTACCTTTACTAATTAAATTGTAAGCACCCCTGTAATAGTATTGTATTGTCTGCTCTGTATAGAACTCAACATAGATCAAAATTAGATTATCCAGGATTGGCATACCTCATGAGTATGCTGGCCCTATTTTGTAGCTGGATCTTACTCTTCGATGACGGGTTCAGTTGCAAATAATTAAGACTATGTTAGCAAAGGTATTTTATGCATTATGTCTATTTATTTATTGCCTGGTAATTAGTTACTAATAACTTAAGTATAGGTCAATCTCTGAACATGCATAGCCCGTATTGGAATATCTTAGATTATTCGTATTGCATTTTATTCATCCTCATTTCCCAAATAATCAAATGGTAAAATTTCACAGTAAACATGTATAACATCATAGAAAGAACGTATACTATTTTAGATAAACTGTAAATTTAAAAAGTAGCATCATTTGCAAGATGAAGGCTCAGAAATAGATTATTCATGTTTCAATATTGTCCCCTTTATCGTTTGTTTGTAAAATTAAATGAATATTGAGAACGATTATAATTATTTTAAAATATAAAATGTTACATTTCATTGTATGTTTGATTCCATTGTAGCATCATTGCCTCCTTGGTCTTACAAATGTATAACTTAAGTACGACTCAAAATATACTGTCCTAAAGAGTCAGATATGACCGATTAAATTCACTTCTACTATAATTTATTTACGGTTACACAGTTGAGTTTACATTGTTGAAATGACCTAGTAAATAAACACATACGTGGGTTTTGGAACCAAACATAAATTTAACAGTGCTTATTTGTTGTATGCAATGTTTATGAAGTTATAATTAAAAATTATTTTTACCTATATCAAGAAATATAGGTAAGCACATACCTATATTTATACAATATAGGAAAATATGCTGCATACATAAGCCTATTAAAGTATTTTAAGTCTACTTAAGCTACTTTAGTAAAAGTGCATCTACCCTCGTCGCTTTTATTCTGAATCTAACGTAAGGGAAAGAGTCTACCATCCCTTTCCTTTTACTTCAAGTACAATACAATTGTTAAGGTAGACAAAAAGTATCAATAACATCCCGTGCGAATCATATACAGCCTTGTCGAAAAGTATGTGTTTTTCAACTGTTTAATTACTATTTTTAGTGCATTCAATTATTTATTCGTCATTGGTGTAATCTAAAATACACATTGGATAGTAACTTTGTCTTTGTAATCTGCATAATATTACTGATCAAGCTGTGCATAATTATTCAATAGTTTTCTACGAGTTCATTGTAAACACATGGTTCTACCACTTTGGCGAACTTCAGCTGGAAGTGTGAAGAGCTGATAAGGATCAGTTAAATTAGGATTACGTGTCGTAAATAAAAAAAATATTATGGTCCAAAATTATAAAAAAACCTTTAGCGAAGCTTCCAATTTTTATTACCTTTTATGGCTTTTTTAGACTTTTTAGACCTAAACTAGCCATATCGTTGAAGACGTTCTCGAGTTTTAGTGATGTAATCACTTCAATAATTCAGTACGCATTTCTGTATTCTATGTACAAATATTATTGTGTTGCCATTATTAATTATTGCGTTACAAATTAATATATTTTTATGTCAAATTTTGTATATATAACTGTTCATTATAACAATTGACACTGAAATTTAGGATATTTTTATATTGTCTTGAGATTTAATTATCATTCATTATTATTAATCTCAAATTTAATTTAAAATAGTTTGGGCCGTTGGCGATCCTTAGATTAAGATAAGTTCAGTGGTTAGGCAACCACTTATTCCTATATTGTGCTTGGTTACTATTTTTACTAATTGTAAAATTTAAAACATCATCAGGCTATTACACTAACAACATAAAATCCAAATATAATTAACATATTTGCAGCCTTCCATAATTAGCGTAATAAAATTAAATTGAGTGTGTTTTTAATTGGTGTAGTGAGTCTGCATGCAAAACAAAACCGTAACAATAATTCAGCGATACAGTTAGACAACTCTGAGCTGTTAGTGTGGGCGGAGACTTACTGACGAAGTTGCGTGGAGTAAACTACTATGGAGGATGTACTGGGAGGGATTGTGTTTATTTCACACCAAACGCGTGCATTTGATAAGGTTTACAATATTCGTACTTAGTGGAAAATCTTACGTTCACTGAATATCTCACATTGCTCGTTGTTTTTGCTGTAAATGTATAAGAGGATATTTCATATCAGCGCTAAAATTAGATTCTCGAATTCATACTTTTGTTTTAAAGCTTCAACTAGTATCTGTACCTTTAAAATTTTTATCTCCTGAATATTTTTTTCCGATAAGATTCGGAACGTGGTATATAAAACTTTTTATTTAATATTATTATGTACTTTATATCTTTTTATTTTTGAAAACTTTTTAAATTCGATATATTTTAATTTCAAATCTCAGAGTAGGCTGTAACACAGTTTGATGTCTAAAATAGAGAACCTTAAAATACACGATACAAGCCTTACAAAAGTATTCCTGAGCTTAAAGAGGACTCTCACTAAACGTTTTTTACAAAGGTGTATTACCTACCCACATCTCTGTAAATATACAACTTGTATTTGTCAATGCCTGAAATGTCGTTCTAGTATTCATATTCATCTACGACGATGGTCGGTAATGTTTATAATTATGTTTATATTGTGACTATATGGCGTTTTGCTTTCATGTTCCCTAACCGGCTTCATTAACTGTACGATTACCCGTAATTGTTTTGTAAATACCTTAATAAGAATGATCTGTATGTAACATCCAATTATTTATTTTATAATAGACACTGCTTAAAAATGTCATTGTCTTGTTTTTGTGGCAGTAATTATTTGATTTTACATAAAATACAAAATTTTTTAACGATTTTCCCGAATTGTATGAGACATTTAAATTCGTTATTCACTGCTTTGTATTTCTGTTTTAAAACTCCAACTAATATCGTGAAGTAATTAACTACCCATTATTTTTATTGTGATTTTTTACAATTATTTAGAATTTTATTGCATGTTGTTTAACGCATTTCAGGGTCAGAAGCATCGTAATAATAGTAATGATTTTTACTTAAAATTTGTCTAATTCAAAGAACTGTTTATCAACCAAATCTCAATACTAGCATGTTATCCTTATTTTTTGAACTAGAATACATTTCTAAGGACTCCTTAACAAGGGCGTCATTATAATTCTTTATATCTACGGTAAGCATTTCGTTAATATTAAAGAAAGCAAAATATACTGGAATAATAATATATACCTTGTAAACTAACTTGTGTTTTCACGTAGACCCACAGTATGTTCCATAATCTAACTGGAACGCAAGTTTCCTAAAATATGAAATGATACATAAATAGTTTCCTGTGTTATTTATTCAACTTATCTGCGTTATTAGAAACATGAATAATGTAACAATCACCTTCTCTTCTGTCCAAAAAAAAAAAAAAAAAAAAAAAAAAAAAAAAAAAAAAAAAAAAAAAAAAAAAAAAAAAAAAAAAAACAATACTATTTGTACAGAAGAAGTGTTCTGTGGAATAACTGTTTCTATTAAATAAAATAATATAAATAAATAAAAAACTGGTGACTTTTCACAACTAAGCAGATATATTTCTGTCATGATTTTTATTTACTTTTGTCCTTTAAAAAATGAACACAGGGATTTTTTTAAATTATAATAAAATGATTAAACACCTTCATATTACATCAGTAAATCCATGTTAGAAATTGGGTTAATTGTTACAACGACAATAATACAGTTTGATAAAGTCATAATTTTAAACGCTTGTATTTTGTTTCACAATGGGGTTAGTAACTCAACTTAGGGTGATTATACGTGATGATGTGCTGAACAAGAAACAGGAGACGAATTAGCGAAATGTGTGACAAGTTGGCGGTAGACGTCAAGAAAACTTTTGTTACAACAGACGGAACATCTATTTGTCTCAAGAATATTCAACTATGGAGTTATTTAACGCATGCAAATTTTATTTTCAACTTACCCTAATACATGTTACACAGTTATATTAATATGTAAAATACCACTCAGTGATTCAGTAGGTATTAACTGTTTTAAGGACATTTTTTGTAAAGATTAAAACCAAATACATGTGTACGGTTTATAGTAATAAAAGTCAACGATAAGGGCACAATACTACACCGCTAACCCACCATTAGCAATTTTTACGGACGCATTAACCAGAACATAGGTCTCCCAAAACTCGAATATGAAAAGTTAAATCAATAGTTTCCCTTAAACTTGATTTATTCTCTTTATATGCCTTAGTTAAAACATGAATGATAATAACGGATCTATTGCGGGTCCATTCAAACAATCATCTTCTTTTCTAAACACGGTTAGACAAAAACAGTACTAATTTTACAGCACAAGCGTTCTGTGAAACCACTAAATGAAGGTTATAAATTTTTGCAAAGTGTTATTATTAAGAAGTTTTAGGTATGTGATATTCATATTTGAAAGTCATTTATGATGTTCAGGAAAATATTTAGGATTACCTTTAAGTTACGGGTAGCGAAGAGAATTTTGCATACAGTATGTCCTCCATTTAAAGAATTTTCCGTAGTTTTATCTGTTTTCTAAGAACAGTAATATTTCGATTGGTTAAAATAAATAAGTTCTCAATAAAATCTTAAATGATATACTTATTTTTGTTCGGGTCAAAAGGCTATATGAGATTTAATACTAAAATAAATGCTAATAGACATACGTGATCACTCTATACTCCATCGAGAAAAAAATAGCTTTACTTGATTCAACCGTAGAGCTAGAACAAAGTATTATAAGTATAAGTGTAATAATATATTTTAACCAAATACTATCTCAACTTTAAAAAGTAATGAATTGTCTTATCGAAAAATAATATGGAAATTTTACATACACCAGTAAATTTTTCAGATATATAAAAGAAATTATCTTTTTGTTTATAGTATATTAAGGCCAAATGTGTAAATACGTTTGTAATTTAACCACAGTGTTGTCTTTATAATATATTTCTTAAGCAGATTGTTAGATGTAAAATGTCACTTGACCTAAAACAAAAGAGTAAACAAAACTGAAATTGGTCTCCAAAACATTATCAACATTATATTGTAGTACAATTTTAAATATCAATTACATATAAATATGTTTCCTACCGAATAGAAATGTTTAAATACTTGATATTACTTCTTAAAAGAAGTAATTTTTAGAAGAAATAATATACCTTTTATATGAATCATCATTAAATAAGGACTAAAAATTATATATACAGATATTTAAATTAGTATAATAAAAGCAAACAAAATTGCTTTCTCTGAGTGGATTGAAAAGTTTATGACTCAACATAATTATACTGTAATAAATTCCAGTAACTTTGTCTGTGACCTTTTCATGTGATGAATAGAATAATATTTTATACCTTATTTTTAGTTTATAATGTAGCATGAGATTTTCTTATTTTGTAATTTATTTGTTTATCGCATTCACGACAAAATGCCATTGCATTGATGGCAGATTAGCATCTCAGTAATGCAGGCTACTACATTGTATCAGGGTAGCCAGGGATTACTGTCTCTACAAATTTACGGCCAAAACACTCTAGACACAGTTAACGCCGCCGTTAGCTCTGTCATTAAAACATAATAGATTTATTATATCTCCTTTTTCTCCTTCATAATATTAAAATTCAAAACTAGAAAGACACTTGGCAACGTACAGTAAAATCAGTTAAACAACGTTCTCTTATAATGATTCTCTTACAATCTGAAATGTCATACAAATGGGTATGAAACCTAGCACGTATATACATACCAATTCCGAAAAACAAAGTAGTGTAATATAGCCTAAAATAACACGAATTCAGTACGAATTTTTATGGTATTTAGTTAAAATGTTTTGGCAATTTAAGGAGACCGCGCTTTCCTTTATTAGGGATCAACGATAGTAGAAACTGAGTTGAGAGTTCATTCCCCTGTCTTAGTATGCATTTACTATTTAATAATATGAATCCGTAAAATAAATTAATATATCAATAATAGTAGATTGTTTAAAAAAACTTTACTTGGTAAATTAATTTCAAGATAATTATTGACAAAAATCTATATTTTGAACCTATGGATCTGTGAACCTTGGAACCCTGTCTCCTTTTCCAGGGCATCTCGGATCATTGTGCTCGTTCTTAGTGTTCGGCTGTATTCCTTCAGAACTGTGGAAATACCTGTAAAGTACAGTCAATACTGTCTATGCCGATGCTATCCTAATTTAATTTGTTATTTTATCTTATTTGATTGGTCCACAGCCAAGGAATAATATCAATTTATCTTTTATCAAAATCTTACATATCATATCTGAGATACAAGATATTACCATTATCACTGACGTAAGTAATATTAGTATATCTCTTACCAGGGTCATATTGATCATAATTCGCGAAAATTTACTGCGTTCCTTAATTTGCTGAAATGTCCCCAAGCCTGTCAGTGCGATGTCACGAAAACAAACTGACATATAGACTCAAATACATGTATGTGAATAAAGCTTCGTTTCTATAAGGAAATACTGAGTTAGTTGATGGAGCATGTCACTCCAAGGGATTTTTCTCAGCGTTGCCGGTCATAATATTGGCCTTATTATTATCACGGTTATATTAAAATAACAGATAAAATGAATATGTAAACAGACTGGACACAAGCATATGCAATTTTACATGGTGTACGACTAACCCAAAATGTACATCGTTAAATTCACTAGAGAACATATTTCTTTAAAGATAACAATAAATTTAGTATCGATATATGTATAACCGTTAAATTTTACAGAACGTCATTGCGTCATGGGTTGTTTCGTTATACGCCTGAGTTGTGTGAGTATATTTTAAACTTGAACCTCTTATATATGCAAAGAAGGACAATTTTTACGTTTTGTGCTCTTAAATTAAGGTTGTCTCAATTTCAGATATATCTTCAGTTTGGATACTTGTGCTGGAAAACAGTGAAATGTTTACTATGAACCCATATGTAAGTATGGCACCACATATCACTTATATAATTCCTCAAACTCAAATTGGTCTTTATATATTGTTTATATATTTACCAGTACACCATAATTTCAAAATTAGTCCTTGCTAGGTTTCATCCATTACTTGTAGGCAAACATTCAAAGCCGTATTCAATGTGTTTCACCAGGCCTACATGTATTGTCATTGGCAAAGATTGATCTGAGCCTAAAAAATTTCATTTACGTCTGTCTATGTGCTTGTCAATCTGTATATCTCTATCTGTTTGTACGATATCTCGAAAAATATATGGCCTATAGACATGGGATTGTACATGAAGCTTCATTTCTTTATAAGATGTGCTAAGCTCGATCATGGCATATGTCATTTAATGTGACTAGGCTAAGCGTTAGATAATTAGTTTAAAATGGTTTTATTAGTAACCATAATAGCAAGGCGAAAATAGTAAAATCAATAAATAGTTTTATATACAAACACAATACACTCATAAGAGGTTTAAACGTGTTGCATATTAACACGCAGAGCTTAACTATACTGACAAAAAAATTTATAATTTTAATACTGATATGAAACGCAATTTTATGTTCAATATCTAAATTTACCCAATGGAATGACATGTAATGAACGATTCGTATGTAGACTTTAAAATTTGCATGATTCTTAATTTATTTAAAAATGGAGTATATGAAATTTAATGTTATCAACTTCCTTTTTAAATGATACTTTTTTGTCTATCCGTCTGCAATACATCTTGAAAATATGAGCTGTACGTTTGAAAATCGCATGCAAATTAAGTAAAGCCTGTCACTATCCATAGTAAGGTATACTTTTATCTAGTATATATTAATTTTATAATAAGTGAGAGATTAGTAATGAAATATCATGAGATTGTAGTGTTATATTTAAATCGCAAGTGAGTAGCATTTTTACGAATAATTATTCTGCTGGTAATAATATAAAACAACATATAGTATATAGCCAATACAATTCCTTAACAAAAGAATCGTGATGGCAATAATATAATTGTGTATACTGAAACAACTTCAACTCCAAACAGAAAAACCGATCGCTGTAATAGGACTAATTGATGTGCGCCTCACGCTTGTGTACTAATTAATGATAAGCCTTGAGATAAGGCCTCTATAGTAGTTAACAAGGGGCACAATTACAGGCATCGGATCTCTCACTCACACATGTTCTCTTCACCTTGTCATTGGCATTCTAACTATAACTGATACGGTTGTACACGTAAGCAAATTAACAGTAATAGAATTACGTATTACACGTAATTCATCACACATTTTTTCAATCTAGTAAACTTTTTTGTTTATTATATCAATCGATAGGATGCATTGTCTATATTACATTCAAATCCATTACAATTATGTTACGTCACTTCATATAAAAGCAAACGACCGATGAAATCGTACAATATTTATAAAGAATGTACAAATCTACGGCCTGTGTATTAGAGAATAGAATATACATATTAATAAATGGTGTATACAAAAAATTACACACTAGCAGGTACCCGTCATTTCGCACTTCGTTTCCTTTTAAAAACACAGAGACACCATAATCATATCATGGTAAATGACATTCTAAACAATTCTGAAATAAATCGAAGTCACTGAAAGACATTCCAATCTCCTCATTCAATTTTGATTTAAGATTAAATAACAGTGTTTTGGGGCCCTAAAATGCCAACTAGGGAACAAAGACGTGGCTCAACGCAGAAATTAAAACTAATAATGACTAATTTAACTTACTAACAAATTTATCGACGTTTGCATCTCTTTATTTTTATGTAGAAATAAATTACAGATTCAGGAATATTTAATTAAAACCCTTAAAGGACAAGGCTTTATTTAATAGTTCTTTTAACAAAATCTTTTCAAAATGGGAAGGTTATAAACATAAATCGTTTAATCATTATATTACATTAATTGTTATAAGCATTGAAACCGATATATGTCATTTACTTCCTGTTGCATAATTACATATATTAAACGTTAGAAACATTATATTCCTTTTTTATCTACTTATTATGAATAGTAAATCAAATCACTTACAACATTAAGTATAAAATGTTTACTACTTACATCATCTTTTAAATTATCATTCTAATCAAAATCAGAAAAAACAATCATTTATCTACTGTGCAGTCTTTGATGAGAAAACTAATTATTTTATTTCTCTTTATGAAAACAGTTTAACGAAAATACTAATAATAACTTTCTTCGAAATGAGGTCTCAAAAATTAGGTTGTTAGTACTTTACCATGTACAACTTATATATAAAATATGTTTTACAACGATATCAATATTCTTTATATTGTAGGCCTTTAAATTTGGCATGCAAAAAACTTATTTCCATTTAATTCTGAATTAACAAAATATTCTTTAGATATTTTCAATTACGCGTAGAAGATAGTAGGTGTCAGTGATATGGCAATCCATCTAGTTAACAACCAATAATTGAAGTAACTTATTTTATTTATGTACAATGTTTAACAATTTAGTACAATTTTTAATCAAATTTTTATCAAATTCAGAAGTTATTATAAAGTAACAAAAATATTGTAATACATAATATATAATAAACACATTTCACACAAACAATATATATTTGAAAAGTATAATTGTCACAGTGCAAAAAGGAATTTTACATTGTGCACACTAAAATTAAGTGGCTTTGTGTAACATAAGTATTCAAGAGATCGTCGAGTCAGGATGTTAGTTTTTAAGCCCCGAGACTTGTACACCACAAGTTAAGGCAAGTTTACCTTTAAAAACCAGACCTCCCAAGTTGGCAGCTGATTTATGACCAAATTTGTCTTTAACTTGTATTCCGTCTTGTGAATTTCACATACAGCAAACTTTTACAGAATGCTCCTTATTGAAATTCAATATTATGCCTTTAGTGCATGTAAATTAGAAAGATGTAGTATTACAGAAATATTTGGATAGTCGATTTTGAATTATATTCGGCAGAAGTACGAACCAATTCCTTATTTTATTTAATTAATCACTTCCTAATTTTAGTGTTTTATTGAGTGACCTGCATGCTAATAGTTCTGTTATTGTAATCTGTATCAGTAAATGTTGAAACAGAGCACAAACTAAATGCGTGCAAATTTATGAATTATATTTCTCGTAATTTATAAAGAATTTCGTCTTAATTAAAATGCTATTGTAAACTTCATGAAGCACAATACCCGTATATTATATTATATTTTTTACTGTATTCTTTAGCTCAGGAAGTATTTTGAATGGCATCAATTCTCTACACAGACAACTTAATAATATATTGTCGACATAGTCGTGAAAACTACTCCAGTATCCCAAACCACGTGTCACGTAACATCCTTCGCTGAGATTTAATGCAAAATTTCAGGTATAAGACTCATTACATTATTGGCACAGACAATAATACGGAAAAAAAAAAAAAAAAAAGGGTTTTTGGGGGAAAAAAAATTTTTTTAAAAATTTAATTTTGGGGGAAAAAAAAGGGAAAAATTTCCCCTTTTAAAATTTTAAAAAATTTTTTGGAAAAAAAAATTTTTTTGGGGGGGGGTTTTTTTTTTTTGGAATTATTTTAAAATTTCCAAAAAAAATTTTTTTCCGGGGGGAAAATTTTTGGGGGTTTTTGGGGGGGGGGGTTTTTTAAAAAAAATTTGGGTTTTTTTTAAAAAAAAATTTTTTTTTTTTTGGGAAAAAACTTTTTTTAAAAAATTTTTTCCCAAAAAGGTTAAAAGGGAAAAAGGAATTTTTTTTAAAAAAACCCCTTTTCTTTTTTTTTTTTTTTTTTTAAAATTTTTTTATTTTAAAAAAAAGGGTTTTAAATTTTTTTAAATTTTTTCCCAAAAATTTTTTTTTTTTTTTAAAAAAAATTTTTTTTAAATTTTTTAAAAAAAATTTTTTTTTAAATTTTTTTATAAAATTTTAATTTTCCTTTTAAAAAAAATTTTTTAAAAATTTTTTTTTTTTCCAAAAAAAATTTTTAAAAATTTTTTTAAAAAAATTTTTAAAAATTTTTCTTTTTTTTAAAAAAAAAAAAAAAAATTTTTTTTTAAAAAAATTTTTTTGGGGGTTTTGGAAAAAAATTTTTTTCCCCCAAAAAAATTTTTAAAAAAAAAATAAAACCCCCAAAAAAAAGGGCCAAATTTTTTAATTTTTAAAAAATTTTTCTTTTTTTGGGGTTAAAAAAAAAAACCCCTTTTTTTAAAAAAAAAAAATTTTTTTTTAAAAAAAAAAATTTTTTTTTTTTAAAAAAAACCCCCCCAAAAAAAAATTTTTTTTTTTTTTCCCAAAAAGGGCCCAATTTAAAAAAAATTTTTTTTTTTTTTTTAAAAAAGGGGGGAAAAACCCCCCCCAAAGAAAAAAAATTTTAAATTTTTTTTTTTTCTTTTTTTTTTTTTTTTTTTTTTTTAAACCCCCAACCATTTTGGAAAAAAATTTTTTTTTTTTAAAAAATTTTTTTTTTAATTTTTAAAAAAATTTTTTAAAAACAAACCCCTTTGGAAAAAAAATTTAATTGGAAATTTTATTTTCTTTTTTAAATTTTTTTTAAAAAATTTCAAAAAAGGGGAAAAAAAAAGGGGTTTTTTCCCCCAAATTTTTTTTTAAAAGGGTTTTTTAAAAAAAATTTAATTTTTTTCCCCCTTTTTAATTTTTTTCCCTTTAAAAAAATTTTTTTTAAAAAAAAAAAAAAAATTTTTTTTTTTTTGGGGTTTTTTTTTTTTTTTTTTAAAAAAATTTAAAAATTTTAAAAAATTTTTTATTTTTTTTTGGAAAAAAAAATTTAAAAAAAAAAAATTTTTTTTTAAAACCCCCCAAAAAAATTTTTTTTTAAAAAAAAACCCCCTTTTTTTAACCCCCCCTTTTTTTTAAAAATATTGTTTTTTTTTTTTTTTTTCCCCAAAAAATTTTTTTAAATTTTTTTTTTTTTAAAAAAAAAATTTTTTTTAAAATTAGAAAAAAAATTTTTTTTTTTTAAATTTTTTTTAAAAAAAAATTTAAGGGGGTTTTTTAAATTTTAAAAATTTTTTAAAAAAAATTTTTTTTTTGGGGAAAAAAAAACCTTTTTTTTTTTTGGTTTTTTTTAAAACCCCCTTTTTTGGGGAAAAAATTTTTTTAATTAAAAATTTGGGGAAAAAAAAAAAAAATTTTAAAAAAATTTTTTTTTAAATTTTTTTTTTTTTAAAAAAAAATTTTTTTTTTTAAAATTTTAAAAAAAATTTTTTTTTTAAAAAAATTTTTTTTAAAAAAAATTTTTAAAAAAAACAGTTAAAAAAAATTTTAAAAAAAAAAAAAAAAAAATTTTAAATTTTGGGTTTTTTTTAAAAAAAAAAATTTTTTTTTTTAAAAAAAGGGTTTTTTCCAATTTTTTTTTTAAAATTTTTAAAAAAAAAAAAAAATTAATTAAAAATTTTTAAAAATTTAAAAAAAAAAAAATCCTTTTTTAAAAAAACCCCAAAAAGGGGAAAAAAAAAAAAAATTTTTTTTTAAAAAAAAAGGGGGGAAAAAACTTTTTTTTTTTTTTTTTTAAAAAAAAATTTTTTAAAAAATTTTTTTTTTTGGGGTTTTTTTTTTAAAAAATTTTTTTTTAAAATTTGGTAAAAAGTTTTTAAAAAATTTTTTAAATTTTTGGGGTTTTTTTTTTTAAAAATTTTAAAAAAATTTAAAAAAGGGGGGCCCCCAAAAATTTTTTTAAAAAATTTGGGAAACCCAAAAAAATTTTCCCTCCCAAAAAAGGGTTTTTTTAAAATAAATTTTTTTTTTTTTTTGGGGTTCAAAAAATTTTTTAAAAAAATTTTTTAATTTTTTTTTTTAAAATTTTTTAAAAAATAAAAAAAAACCCCTTTTTTTAATTTTAAAAACCCAAAAAAATTTTTTTTTTTTTTTTAATTTTTTTGGGGAAAATTTTAATTTTTTCCCCTTTTTTTTAAAAAAAAAACCCCCCCGGGGGTTTTTGCCCCCTTTTTTTTCCCCTTTTTAAAAAAAAAAATTTTTTTTTTTTTAAAAAAAAAAAAAAAATTTTAAAAAAAAAATTTTAAAAAAAAATTTTTTTAAAAAAAAAGGGGAAAAAAAATTTTTTTTTTAAAAATTAAAAAAAAAAAATTTTTTTTAAAAAAAAATTTTTAAAAAATTTTTTTTTTTGGGGGAAAAAATTTTTAAAAGGGGGGGGGGGGGGGGGGGGTTTTTTTTTTTTTGGGGGGGGTTTTTTTTTTTGGGGGGGGGGGGGGGGGGGGGGGGGGGGGGGGGGGGGGGGGGGGGGGGGGGGGGGGGGGGGGGGGGGGGGGGGGGGGTTTTTGGGGGGGGGGGGGGGGGGGGGGGGGGGTTTTTTTTTTGGGGGGGGGGGGGTTTTAAAATTTTTTATTCGGGAAAAACCAAAAAAATTTTTTTTTTTAAAAAAAATTAAAAAATTAAAAATTTTTTTTTTAAAACCCTTTAAAAAAAACCTTTAAAAAATTTAAAAAACCAAAAAAAAAAAAAATTTTTTTTAAAAAACCTTTTGGGGAAAAAAAAAATTTAAAAATTTTTGGGGGAAAAAAAAAAAGGGGGAAAAAAAAAAAGGGGTTATTTTTTTTTTCCCAAAAAAAAAAAAAAAATTTTAAAAAGGAAAGGGAAAAAATTTTTTTTTTGGGGAAAAAAAAAAAATTTTTGGGAAAAAAAATTTTTTCCTTTTCCCAAAAAAAAATTTTTATGGGGGGGGGGGAAAAAAATTTTTTTTTTTTAAAAAAAAACCAATTGGGGAAACTTTTTTCTTTTAAACCCCTTCCCCCCCCCCCCCCCCCCCCCCCCCAAAAAAAACCCCCCCCCCCCCTTTTTTTCCCCCCCCCCCCCCCTTTTTTTTTTTTTAAAAAAAAAAATTTTTTTTTTTAAAAAACCCTTTAAAAAAATTTTTTTTTTAAAAAAAATTTTAAACAAAAAAAAAAAAAATTTTTTTAAAAAAAAAAAGGGGGTTTTTTTTAAAAAATTTTTTGGGAAATTTTTTTTTTTTTTTTTTTAAAAAAATTTTAAAGGGGGTTTTTAAGGAAAAGAAAAAAAAATTTTAAAATAAAGGGGGGAAAAAATTTTAAAAAAAAAAAAAAAAAAAAGGGGGGAAAATTTTTTTAAATTTAAAAAAAAAAAAAAGGGGGAAAAATTTTTAAAAAAAAAAAATTTTTTTTTTCCCAAAAAAAAAAAAAAAAAAAAAAACCCAAAAAAAAACAAAAAACTTTTTTTTAAAAAAAAGGGGGGGGGGGAAAAAATTTTCCCTTTTAAAAATTGTTTTTTTTAAAAAAGGGTTTTTTTTTAAAAATTTGAATTTTTGGGGAAATTTTTAAATTTTTTAAAAAAAAAATTTTAAAAACCCTAAAAAATTTAAAAAAAAAAAAAAATTTTTAAATTTTTAAAAAAAAAAAATTTTTTTTTTTTTTTGGGGGGAAAAATTAAAATTTTTTTTAAAAAATTTTAAATTTTTTTAAAAAAAAAATTTTTTTTAAAATTAAAAAATTTTTTTTAAAAAAAAATTTTTTTTAAAAAAATTTTTTTTTTTTTAAAAAACCCAAAAAAATTTTTTTTTTAAAAAAAAAACCCCAAAAAAAATTTTTTTAAAATTTTTAAAAATTTTTTTTAAATTTTTGGGAAAAAAAATTTAAAAAAAAATTTTTTTTTTTTTAAAAAATTTTTTTTTAAAAAAAAATTTTTTAAAAATTTTTTTTAAAAAATTTTTAAAAAAAAATTTTTTTTTTTTAAAAAAAATTTTTTTTTTTTAAAAATTTTTTTTTAAAAAAAATTTTTTTTAAAAAATTTTAAAAAAATTTTTTTTTAAAAATTTTTTTAAAAAAATTTTTTTTTTAAAAAAATTTAAAAAAAAATTTTTTTTTTTTAAAATTTTTGGGGGAAATAAAAAAATTTAAAAAAAAAAAATAAAAAATTTTTTTTTAAAATTTAATTTTTTTTAATTTAGCTTTTTTTCAAGGTTTAATTTTAAAAAATTAAAAACTTTTAAAAAATTTTAAAAAAAAAAGGTATTTTTTTTTTTTTTTAAAAAATTTGGAAAGGGGAAAAAAAAAAAAAAAAAAATTTTTTAAAAAATTTTGGGGGGGGGGGGGGGGTTTTTTTTTTAAAAAAGGGTAAAAACGGGGGGGGTTTTTTTGGGGGGGGGGGGGGGGTTTTTGGGGGGGGGGGGGTTTTTTTTTTTTTTTTAAAAGGGGGGGTTTTTTTTTCCCCCCCTTTTTTTAAAAGGGGGGAAAAAAATTTTTGGGGGGAAAATTTTTTGGGGTTTTTTTGGGGGAAATTTGGGGGGTTTTTTTTAAATTGGAAAACCTTTAAAAAAAAAAAAAAAAAAAAAAAAAAAATTTTTTTTTAAAAATTTTAAAAAAAAAAAAATTTAAAATTTTTTAAAAAAAAACTTTTTTTTAAAAAAAATTTTTTTAAAAAAAAAAATTTTAAAAAAATTTAAAAAAAAAATAAAAAAAAATTTTTTAAAAAAATTTTTTCCCCCTTTTTTTTGGAAAAAAAATTTGTTTTTTTAAAAATTTTCCCGGGAAAAAATTGGGGGGTTTTTTTAAAAAAATTTTTTAAATTTTTTGGGAAAAAAAAGGGGGGGGCCCCCCCCTTTTTTTTTAAAAGGGCCCCCCCCCGGGGGAAAAAAAAAAAAATTTTTTAAAAAAGGGAAAAAGGGGTTTTTAAAAACCCAAAAAAAAAAAAAAAAAAAAAAACCCTTTTAAAATTTTGTTCTTTAAATTTTTTTTTTTTGGGGGGTTTTTTAAAAACCCCCAAAAAAAAAAAAAATTTTTTTTCCCAAAAAAATTTTTTTTTTTTAAAAAATTTTTAAAAATTTTAAAAATTTAAAATTAAAAATTTTAAAAAAAAAAGGGGGGGAAAAAACCCCCCCCCCCCCTTTTTTCCCCCCCCCCGGGGGAAAACCCCCGGGGGAAAAAATTTAAAACCTTTTTTTTTATTAAAAATTTTTTTTTTTAAAAAATTTTTGGGGTTTTTTTAAAAATTTTTTTTTCCCCCCCAAAAAAAAAAAAAAAGGGGAAAAAAAAAAACCCCCAAAAAAAAAATTTTTTTTAAAAAAAAAAAAAAAAGGGGGTTTTCACCCCGGGGAAAAAAACCCCCCAAAAAATTTTTTTTTTTTTTAATTTGGGGAAAAAAAAAAATTTTTTTGGGGGGGAAAAATTTTTTTAATTTTTTTTTTGAAAAAATAAAAAGGTTTTAATTTTTTTTGGGGTTTTTCCCCCCCTTTTTTTTTTTTTTTTTAAAAAAAAGTTTTTTTCCCCGGAAAATTTTAAAATTTTTTAAAATTTTTAAAAACCTGGGGAAAAAAATAACGGGAAAAAACCCCCTTTTTAAAAATTTTTAAAAAAAATTTTTTAAAAAAAATTTATTTTAAAAAAAAATTTTCCCCCTTTTTTAAAAGGGGGGGGCCCCGGGTTTTTTTTTTGGGTTTTTTTTTTTTTTCCCGGCCCCCTTTTTTTTTTTTTAAAAAAAAAAAAAAGGGAAAAAAAAACCCCCCCTTTTAAAACCCCCCTTTTTTTTTTTTTTTTTCCCCCCCCTTTTTTTATTTTTTTAAAAAATTTTTTTTTTTTTTAAAAAAAAAAAAAAGGAATTTGGGGGAAAACCCAAAAAACCCAATAAAAAAAAATTTTTTTTGGGCCTTTTAAAAATTTTTCCCAAAAAAAAATTTTGGAAAAATTTTTTTGGGGTTTTTTTTGGGGGGGGAAAAAAAAATTTTTTTAATTTTTAAGGGAAAAAAATTTGGGTTTTTTTTTTAAAATTAAAAAAGGAAAATTTCCAAAAAATGGGGCCCCCCCTTTTTTTTTAGGGAAAATATTTTTTTTAAAAAAAAAAACCAAACCCCAAAAAAAAAAAATTTTTTTTTTTAAAAAGGAAAAAAATTTTTTTTTTTTTTAAAAGTTTTTTTTTAAAAAAATTTTTGGGTTTTTTTTTAAAAATTTTTTAAATTTTTTTTTTTCCCTTTTTTTTTTAAAAAAATTTTTCCCAAAAAAAAATTTTCCCCAAAAAAAAAAAATTTTTTAAATTTTTTAAAAAAAAATTTTTTTTTTTTTTAAAAAAAAAATTTTGGGGGTTTTAAAAATCTAAAAAGGTTTTTTTTAAAAAAATTTAAAAAAATTTTTTTAAAAATGGGGAAAAAAAATTTTAAAAAAAAATTTTTTTTTTGGGGTTTTTTTTTTTTTTAAAAAAAGGGGAAAATTTTAAAAAAAAAAAATTTTTTTTTTGGGTTTTTTTTTTGGGTTTAAAAAAACCCCCAAAAAAATTTTTTTGGGGTTTTTTTAAAAAAAATTTTTTTTAAAATTTCCCCGGGAAAATTTTTTCCCAAAAATTTTTTTTTTTGGGAAAAAAAAACCCCAAGTTTTTAAAAAAAAATTTTTTTTTTTTTTAAAAAAAAATTTTTTTTTTCAAAATTTTTAAATTTTTTCCCGGGGAAAATTTGGGAAAATTTGAAAAAACCCTTTTTCCTTTTAACTTCTAAAAAATTTTTAAAATTTCCCATTTTTTTTAAAAAAAAAAATTTTTTTTTTAAAAAAAAAAATTTTTAAAAACTTTTTTTAAAAAAAAGGAAAAAATTTTAAAAAAAAAAATTTTTTTAAAAAAAAAAGGTTTTTTAAAACCCCCCCCAAAAGGAAAAATTTTTTTTGGGTTTTTTTTTTGGAATTTTTGTTTTTTTGGGAAAAAAGTTAAAAAAAAAAATTTTGAAAAAACCCCGGGTTTAAAAATTTTTTTAAAAAAAAAAAAAAAAAAAATTTAAAAAAAAAAATTTTGGGTTTCCCAAAAAAACTTTAAAAAAAATTTTTTTTTTTTGGGGTTTTTTTAAAACCCAGGGGGGGGCCCCCAAAATTGGGCCCCCCCCCCCCCCCCCTTTTTTTTTTTTGGTTTTTTTTTTAAAAAAAAAAAATTTTTTTTAACCCCCTTTTTTTCCCCCCAAAAAGAAAAAAAGGGGTTTTCCAAAAAAAGGTTCCCCTTTTTTTAATTTTTTTTTCAAATTTTTTTTTTAAAAATTTAAATTTTTTTTTTTAAATTTTTTTTTAAAAAAAAACCCCCCTTTTTTTTTTTTTTTTTTTTCCCCCCTTTTTTTTTTTTTTTAAATTTTTTTAAAGGGCCCAAAAACCCAAAATTTTTTTTTTTTAAAAAATTTGGGGAAAAAAATTTTTTTTTTTAAAAATTTTTAAAAAAAATTTTAAAAAAAAAAAAAATTTTTGGTTTTTTAACCCCCAAAAATTTAACCCCCCCCCCCAAAAAAAGGCCAAAAAATTTTTAAAATCCCCCAAAAAAAAAAAACCCCCCCCCTTTTTTTTTTTGGGGGAAAAAATTTAAAAAAAATTTCCTTAAAAACCCCCCAAATTTCCCCAAAAAAGGGGGAAAAAAAAAACCCCCCCTTTTTTTTTCCCCCCCAAAAAAATTTCCCCCCAAACCCCAAAAAAAAAAAAAAATTTAAAAAAATTTTCCCCTTTTTTTTTTTTTCCCCAAAAAACCCAAAAAAACCCAAAACCCCCTTTAAAAAAAAAAAAAAAAAACCCCAAAAATAAAAAGGGGGGGGAAACCCCCAAAAAAAAAAAAAAAAATTTTTTAAAAACCCCAAAAAAACCCAACCCAAACCCCCCCTTTTTTTAAAAAAAAAAACCCCCCCCCCCAAAAAATTAAAATTTTCCCCCAAAAAAAATTTTAAAAAAAAACCCCCCCCCCAAAAAACCAAAAAAAAAAAAACCCCCCCCCCCTTTTTTTTTTTTTTTTAAAAATTTTTTTAAAATTAAATTTTAATTAAAAAAAAAACCCCCCCCAAAAAAAAATTTTTTTTTTAAAAAATTTTTTTAAAAAACCCAAAAAAAAAAAAAAAAAAATTTTTCCCAAAAAAAAACCCCCCCCCTTTTCAAAATAAAAAAAAAAACCCCTTTTTTTAAAACCCCTTTTTAAATAAAAAAAATTTTTTTAAAAACCCCAAAAAAAAAACCCCCCCCCCAAAAAAAACCCCCCCCCCCAAAAAACCCCCCAAAAAAAAAAAACCCCCAAAAAAATTTTAAAAAAAAAAATTTTTAAAAAAAAAAAATTTTTTTTTTTTAAAAAAAAAAAAAAATTTTCCAAAACTTTTTTTTTTTTTTAAAAAAAAAACCCATAAAAATTTTTCCCCCCCCTTTTTTTAAAAAAAAAACCCCCCCCCCCCCCCAAAAAAAACCCCCCCCCCCCTTTTTTTTCCCCCCCCTTTAAAAAAAAAACCCCCCAAAAAATTTTTCCCCCCCAATTAAAAAATTTCCCCCCCCCCAAAAAAATTTTTTTTTCCCCCCCCAAAAAAAACTTAAAAAAAAAAAAAATTAAAAAACCCCATTTTTTAAAAAAAACCCCCCAAAAAAAAAAATTTTTTTTCCCCATAAAAAAAAAAAACCCCCCCCCCCAAAAAACCCCCCCCCCCCTTTTTTTAAAAATTTAAAAAAAACCCCCCCCCCCCTTTAAAACCCCTTTTAACCCTTTCCCCTTTAAAACCCCAAATTTTTTTCCCCCCTAAAAATTTCCCCCCCCAAAATTTTTCCAAAAAAAAAAAACCCCCCCCAAAAACCCCCCCCCCCCCCCAAAAAAAAAATTTTTAAAAAAAAAAAAAAATTTTCCCCCCCCACCCCCCCCCCCCAAAAAAAAAAAAATTTTTTTAAAAAAAAACCCCCCCAAAAAAATTTTTAAATTTCAAAAAAAAAATTTAAAAAAAAACCCCAAAAAAAAAAAACCCCCCCCCCCCCCCCCCCTTTTTTTCCCCCCAAAAAAAAACCCCCCCCAAAAACCAAAAAAAAAAACCCCCCCCCCCCCCCCCCTTTTTTTTTCCCCCCCCCCAAAAATTTTTTTTTAAAAAAAAACCCCCCCAAAAAAAAAAAAATTTTTTTTTTTAAAATAAAAAAAAAAAAACCAAAAAAAAAAAACCCCCCCCCCCAAAAATTTTAAAAAACCCCCCCCCCCAAAAAACCTTTCCCCCCCCCCCCTTTTTTTCAAAAAAAAATTTAAAAAAAACCCCCCAAAATTAAAAAAAAAAAAACCCCCCAAATTTTTTAAAAACCCCCCCAAAAAAACCCCCAAAAAATTTTTAAAAAAATCCCCCAAAAAAAAAAAACCCCCCCCCAAAAAAAATTTTTTTTCCCCTTAAAACCCCCCTTTTAAAAAAAAATTTTAAAAAAAAAATTTTTTTTTCCCCCCCCCCCCCCAAAAATTCCCCCCCCCCCCAAAAACCCCAAAAAAAAAAAAATTTTAAAAAAACCCAATTTTTTTTTTTAAAAAAAAAAACCCCTTAAAAAAACCCCCCAAATTTAAAACCCCCCAAAAATTTCCCCCCCCCCCCCCCTTTTTTCCCCCCCCCCAAAAAAAAAAAACCCCCCCCCCCCCAAAATTTAAACCCCAATAAAAAAAAAAAACCCCCCCCCCCCAAAAAACCCCCCCCCCCAAAAAAAAAAAAAAACCCCAAAAAAAAAAACCCCCCTTTTTTTTTTTAAAAAAAAAAAAACCCCCCTTTAAAAAAAAAAAAAAAACCCCCCTTTTTTTTTCCCCCCCCCCCCCCCCCCCCCCCAAAAACCCCCCCCCAAAAAAAAAACCCCCCCCCCCCCAAAAACCCCAAAATTCCCCAAAATTAAAAAAAAAAACCCCCCAAAAACAAAAAAAAAAACCCCCCCCCCCCCCCCCAAAAAAAATTTTCCCCCCCCTTTTTTCCCCCTTTTTTTAAAAAAAAAATTTTTTTCCCCCCCCCAAAAAAAAAAACCAAAAAAAAAAAAAAAAACCCCCCAAAAAAAAACCCAAAAAAATTTTAAACCCCCCCCCCAAAAAATTCCCCCCCCCCCAATTTCCCCCCAAAAATTTTTCCCCCCCCCTTTTTTAAACCCCCTACTTAGGAAAAAAAATTTTTTTAAATTTCCTTTCAAAAAATTTTTAAAAAAATTTTTTTTTAAAATTTTTTTTTAATTTTTAAACCTTTTTTTTTAAAAAATTTTTTAAAAAAAATTTTTTAAAAAAATTTTTTTTTTTTAAAAAAAAATTAAAAAAAAGGGGCCTTTTTTTTTTTTTTTAAAAATTTTTTAAAAATTTTTCTTTTCCAATTTTGGGAAAATTAAAAAAAAATTTGAAGGGATTAAAAATTTTTTTTTTTTAAAAATTTAAAAAAAAAAAAAATTTTTAATTTTTTTAAAAAAAATTTTGGGAATTTTAATTTTTTTCCCTTTTTTTTTTAAAAAAAATTTTTTTTAAAAAAAACCCAAATTTTTTATTTTTTTTTTCCTTCAATTTTTTAAAAAATTTTTTTTAAATTCCTTTATTTTTTTCCAAATTTTTTTTTTTAAAATTTAAAATTTTTTCAAATTTTTTATAAAAAATTTTTTTAAAAAATTTTTAAAAATTTTTTTTAAAAAATTTCCTTGGGGTTTTTAAAAAAAATTTTTTAAATTCTTTTTAATTTTTTTTAAAATTTTTAAAATTTTAAATTTTTTTAAAAAAAAACCCTTTTTTTGTTTTTTATTTTTTTTAAAAATTTAAAAAAAAAAATTTTTTTTTTAAAAAAAAAAAAAAAAAAAATTTTTTTTGGTTTCCATTTTAAAAAAAAAAATTTTTTGGTTTTAATTTTTTTTTTAAAACTTTTTTTTTTTAAAAAAAAAAAAAAAATTTTTTTTTTTGGGGTTTTAAAAAATTTTTTTAAAAAAAAAAAATTTTCCCAAATTTTTTTTCCCAAAACCCTTTTTTAAATTTAAAATTTTTTAAAATTTAAAAAAAATTTTTTAAACCCAAATTTTTGGGGGTAAAAAAAGGGTTTTTTAAAAAAAAACCCCCCAAAAAAAATTTTTTTGGGGGGGGCCCCAAATTTTTAAATTTTTTTAAAATTTTTTTCCCCCGGGGGGGGGGGAAAAAAAAATTTTTTAAAAAAAATTTTTTTTTAAAAAAAATTTTTTTAAAAAATTTTTAACAAAAAAGGGGTTTTAACCAAGTTTTTGGGGGGGGGAAAAAAAATTTAAAAATTCCAAATTTTTTTTTTTTCCCCCCCCAAAAAAGGGGAAAAAGGGGTTTTTTTTTAAACCCTTTTTTTTTTAAAAAAAAAACCCCGAAAAGGTTTTTTTCCACCCCAATTTTTTTAAAAATTTTTGGGGTTTTTTCCCCTTTTTTTTTAAACCCCCCCCCTTTTTTTTAAAAAAGGGGTTTTTTTTTTTAAAAAAAACCCCCTTTTTCCCCCCAAAAAAATTTTGGGGAAAAAAAAAATTTTTCCCCTTTTTTTTTTTTTTTTTTTAAAAAAAATTTTTTCCCTTTTTAAATTTTTTTAAATTTTTTTTTAATTTTTTTTTTTAAAAAAAAAAAACTCCCCAATTTTTTTTTTTTTTTAAAAAAAAAAAAAATTTTTTTCCCCCCTTTTTTTTTTTTTTGGGGATTTTTTTTTTTTCCCGGGGGGGGAAAAAAACCCAAATTGGAAAAAAAAATTTTTTAAAAAAAAAAAATTTTTCCCCCGGGGTCCTTTTTTTTTTTTAATTTAAAACCCTTTTTTAAAAAGGGGTTTTTTTGGGGGAATTTTCCCTTTTTTTTTTTGGGGGGCCCCAAACCCCCCTTTTTGGGGGGTTTTTTTTAAAAGGGAAAAAAAAGGGGGGGGGGTTTTTTTTTCCCTTTTAAAAAAAAAAAATTTTTTAAAAAAAACCCCCCCCCAAAAAAAAAAAAAAAAAAAAAAAAAAAATTTTTTGGGGGGTTTGGGGGTTTTTTTCCCCCCCCCCCCCCCCCCCCCCCCCCCCAAAAATTGGGGGGCCCCGAAATTTTTTTTTTTTGGGGTTTTAAAAAAAATTTTTTTTTTTTTAAAAAAAAAATTTTTTTTTAAAAAAATTTGGAATTTTTTTTAAAAAAAATTTGGTTAAAGTAAAATTTTCCCCCTTTTTTTTTGGGGGGGAAAAAAAAAGGGGGAAAAGGGTTTCTTTTGGGGAAAAAAGGGGGGAAAATTTTTTTTTAAAAGGGGGGGGGTTTTTTTAAAAAAAGGGGGGGTTTTCCCCCCTTTTTCCGGGGGAAAATTTCCCCAAACCCTTTTTTTTTTTTCCCCTTTCCCCCCCCTTTTAAATTCCCTGGGGGGGTTTTTTTTTTTTAAATTCCCTTTTGGGGTTTTAAAAAAAAAAAAAAGGGGGGGAAAAAACCCCTTAAAAAAAGGGAAAAAAAAAAAAAAAGGGGCCCCCAAAACCCCCAAAAAAAAAGGGGGGCCCAAAGGGAAAAAAAAAAAACCAAAAAGGGAAAACCGGGTAAAAGGGGGGGAAAAATTTTTTTTAAAAAAAAAATTTTAATTTCCCAAAACCAAAAAAACCCCCCTTTAAATTTTTCCCCCCTTTTTTTGGGGTTTTGGGGGGGGGTTTTTTTAAAAAAAAAAAGGGGGGGGGGTTTTTTTTTAAAAATTTTTTTTGGGAAAAGGGGGGGGTTTTTTTTTTTCCCCCTTTTTTTTTTTTAAAAAAAAAAAAATTTTTTTTTTTTTTAAAAAAAAAAAAACCCCAAAAAAAAAATTTTTTTTTTTAAAAAAGGGTTTAAAAGGGAAAATTTAAAAAAAAAAGGGAAAAATTAAAAAAAAAAAAAAATTTTTTTCCCCCCAAACAAATTTTTTTGGGGGTTTTTTTTTTCCCCCAAAACCAAAAAAAAAAAAAGGGGGGGGGGGGGGGGGGGGGGAAAGGGAAAATTTTTTGGGGGAAAAAAAATTTTTTTTTTTTAAAAAATTTTTTTTTCCAAAAAAAAGGGTTTTTTTAAAAAAATTTTTTTTTTTTTTTCCAATTTTGGTTAAAAAAATTCCAAAAAAAAAAAAAAAAAAATTTTTTTTCCCCTTTTTTAAAATTTTTTAAAAATTTTTAAAAAAATTAAAAAAAATTTTTCCAAAAAATTTAAAATTTTTTTTTAAAAAAAAAAAAATTTTTTTTTAAAAAAAAATTTTTTGAAATTTAAAAGGAAAAATTTAAAAAAAAAAAAAAAATTTTAAAAAAAAAAAAATTTTTTTTTTTAAAAAAAATTTCCAAAAAATTTTTAAAAAATTTCCAAAAACCCCCTTTTTCCCGGGGGTTTAAAAAAAAAATTTTAAAAACCCTTTTTTTTTTTTTTGGGGTTTTTAATTTTTAATTTTTTTTTTTTTTTGGGAAAAAAAAAAAAAAATTTTTTTTTAAAAACCCTTTTTTTTAAAGGGCCCAAAAAGGGAAAAAATTTTCCCCAAAACCCAAAAAACCCCCCCTTTTTCCAAAAAACTTTTTTTTTTTTTTTTTTTTTAAAAAAAAACCTTTTTTCCCCCCAAAACCGGGAAAAAACAAAAAAAACCTTTTTTAAAAATTTTTTTTTTTTTTTAAAAAAAAATTTTTTAAAAAAATTTTTTAAAAAAAAAAAAATTTTTTCCCCTTTTTTAAAAAAAAAATTTTTTTTAAAGGTTTTTTTTTTTAAAATTTTTTTTTTTTTTTTCCCTTTTTAAAAAAAAAGTAAAATAAAAAATTTTATTCCCCTTTTTTTAAAAAAAAAAATTTAAAGGGCCCTTTTAAAAAAAAATTTAAAAAAAAAATTTTTAAAAAAATTTTTTTTTAAAAAAGGAAAATTTTAAAAAAAATTTTTTTTTAAATTTTTTTTTTTTTTTTCCCCCGGGTTTTCTTAATTCCCCCCTTTTTTTTTTTGAAACCCCGGGGGGGGCCCAAAAATTTTGGAAAAAATTTTAAAAAATTTTTAAATTTTTTTTTAAAATTTTTTCCCAAACCCCAAAGGTTTTTAATTTTTTTTTCCAAAAAAAAATTTCCCAAAAAAAAGAAAAAACCCAAAATAAAAAAATAAAATTTTTTTTTTGGGGTTTTTTAAAAAAGGGGGATTTTTTTAAAATTTTTTCCCCCCCCCCCGGGGGAAAAAAAAAGTTTAAAAAAAAAAATTTTTTTTTCCCTTTTTAAAAAAGGGGGGGGGGGGAAAAAAAATTTTTTTTAAATTTTTTTTTCCCGGGAAAAAAAAACCTTTTAAAAAAATTTTTTTAAAAAAAGGGGAAAAAGGGAAAAAAAAAAAAAAATTTTTTTTTTTTTTTTTTTTTTTTGGGGGGTTTGAAAAATTTAAAGGGGGTTTTTTTTTTTAAAAAAAAAAAAAAAAAAATTTTAAAAACCTTTTTTTTTGGCCCCCTTTTGGGGGTTTTTTTTTTTTTTTTTTAATTTTTAATTAACCAAAATTTTGGAAAAAAATTTTTTTTTTTTTCCCCCCCCCGGGAAAATTTTTTTTCCATTTTAAACCGGGGGAAAAAGGGTTTTAAAGGAAAATTTTTTTTTAATTTTAATTTTTTAAAAACCAAATTTTTTTTTTTTTTTTTTTTTTAAAAAATTTTTTAAAATTTTTTCTAATTTTAAACCTTTAAAAAAAAATTTTTGTTTTTTTTTGGGGGTTTTTTTTTAAAAAAAAAAAAAAATTTTTTTTTTTTAAAATTTTTTTTTTTTTTAAATTTTTTTTTTTTAAAAAAAAAAAAAAAGGGGGGGTTTTTAAAAAAAAAATTTTTTAAAAAAAGGGGGCCAATTTTAAAAATTTTTTTTAAAAAAAAAAAAAAATTTTTTTTTTAAAAACCTTTGGGGGAAAAAAAAATAAAAAATTTTTTTTTAAAAAAAATTTTTTAAAAATTTAAAGGTTTAATAAAAAAGGAAAAAAAAAGAAAAAAAATTTTTTTTTTTAAAAAATTTTTTTAAAAATTTTTTTTAAAAAAAAAATTTTTAAAAATTTTAAAAATTTTTAATTTTTGGGTAAAAAAAAATTTTTTAAAAATTTTAAATTTTTTTTTAAAAAAAAAAAAAAATTTTTTTTTCCCTTTTTTTTAAAAATTTTCCTTTTTGTTTTTTTTGGGCCCCCTTTTAAAAATTAGGGTTTTTTTTTAAAATTTGGGAAACCCTTTTTTCCAAAAAGGTTTTTTTTGTTTTTTTTAAAAAAAAAAAAAAAAAAATTTTAAAAAAAATTTTAAAAAAAAAAATTTTTGGAAAATTTAAAAAAAAAAAAAAAAATTTTTTTTAAATATTTTACAATTTTTAAAAAATTTTTGGGGGGTTTAAAATAAAAAAAAATTTTTTTCCCCAAAAAAAAATTTTTTGGGGGGGGGGAAAAACCCCCCCCCTTTTAAAATTTTTGGGGGGGAAAACCCCCGGGGAAAAAAAAACCTTTTTTACCCCAAAGGTTTTTTTTTCAAAAAAATTTTTTTTTAAAAATTTGGGAAATTTTTTAAAAAATTAAAATTTAAAAAAAACCCAAATTTAAAAAAAAAAAATTTTTTTTTTTTTTTTTTAAAAAAAAAAATTTTTTTTTTAAAAAATTTTTTAAAATTTTTATTTTTAAAAAAAAAAAAACCCAAAAAAAATTTTAAAAAAAAAAAAAGGGGGGGTTTAGGAAAAAAAAAATAAAAAAAAAAAAAAAAAAACCCCCCGGGGGGGGTTTTTTTTTTTAAAAAAAAGGGGGGGGTTTTTTTTTTTAAAAAAAAAAAAATTTTTTTTTATTAAAAAAATTTTTTAAATTTTTAAAAAATTTTTTTTTTTTTTTCCCCCCAAAAAAAAAGGGGGGGTTTTAAAAAAATTTTTAAAAAATTTTTTAAAAAATTTTTTAAAAATTTTTTCCCTTTTTTTTTTCCCTTTTTTTTAAAAAAAAATTTTTTTTAAAAAAATTTAAAAACCCTTTTTAAAAAAAAATTTAAAAAATTTTTTAAAAAATTTTTTTTTAAAAAAAATAAAAAAAAAAAAAAAAACCCCCCCTTTTTTTTTTCAAAAAAAAAAATTTTTATTTTTTTTTTTCCAAAATTTAAAAAAAATTTTAAAAATTTTTTTTTTTTTTTAAAAAAAAAAAAAAATTTAAAAAAATTTTTTAAAAAAAAAAAATTTTTTTTTTTTAAAAGGAAAAAAAAAAAAAATTTTTTTTTAAAAAAAATTTTAAAAAAAATTTCTTTTTTTAAAAATTTTTTAAAAAAAATTTAATTTCCCCCAAAGGGTTAAAAAAAAAATTTTAATTTTTAATTTTTTTTTTTAAAAAAATTTTTTTAAAATTTTTTTTTTAAATTTTTTAAAATTTTTTTTAAAAAATTTTTTAATTTTTTTTTTTTTTGGGTTTTTTGGGAAAAAGGGGGGGGGGGAAAAAAAAATTTTTAAAAATTTTTTTAAAAGATTTTTTTTAAAAAAATTTTATTCCTTTTTTAAAAATTTTTTAAAAAAATTTTTTTTTTAAAATTTTTTTAAAAAAAAAAATTTTTGGTTTTTTTAAAACCCCAAAAAAAAAAATTTTTTTTTTAAAAATTTTAAATTTTCCGGAAAAAGGGGTTTAAGGAAAAAAAATTTTTTAAAAAAATTTAAAATTAAAAAAATTTTTTTTTAAAAAATTTTTCCCCTTTTAAAGGAATTTTTTTTTTAAAAACCCTTTTTTTTCCCGGGGGGGGAAAAAAAGAAAATTTTTTTTTTAAAAAATTTTTTTAAAAAATTTAAAAAAAATTTTTTCCTTTTCCCTTTTTGGGGTTTTAATTTTTTAATTTTTTTTTTAAAATTTAAATTAAAAATTTTAAAAATTTTTTTTAAAAGGAAAAAAAAAAAATTTTTTTTTTTTTTAAAAAAAAAAAAATTTTTAAATTTTTGGGTTTTTACCTTTTTTTTTTTTAAAAATTTATCTTTTTTTTTTTAAAAAAAACAAAATTCCAAATTTTTTTTTTTTTTTAAAAAATTTTAAAAAAGGTTTTTTAAAAATTTTTAAAAAAAAAATTTTTAAAATTTTTTTAAATTTAAATTTTTTTTTAAAAGGTTTTTGAATAAAAAAAAAGGGGAAAAAAATTTAAAAAATTTTGGGAATATTTAAAAACCCCAAAATTTTTTTTAAAAAAAGGGGTTTTTTTTTTTAAAAACCCTTTAAAAATTCCAAAAAAATTTTAAAAAAAAATTTTAAAAAAAATTTAAAAAAATTTTTTTGGGTTTTTTTTTGGGGGGCCCCCCTTTAAAAAGGGTTTTTTTAACAAAAAAAAAAAAAATTTTTTTTTAAAAAAATTTTTTTTAAAAAAAAAATTTTTTTTTAAAAAAAAAAGGGGTTAATTTTAAAAAAAAATTTTTTTTTTTTTTAAAAAAATTCCCCCTTTTTTTAAAACCTTTTTTTTTTTTTTTAAAAAAAAAATTTTAACAAAAAAATTTTTTTTTTTTTTTTTAAAAAAATTAAAAAAATTTATTTTAAAGAAAATATTTTGGGCCCCCCGCCCCCAAAAGGGGGGGGGAAAAAAAAAGGGGGTTTTTTAAAAATTTTTTGGGCCCAAAAAAAACCCCCCCCAAATTTATTTTATTTTTTTTTTAAAAAAAAAATTTTTTTAAATTTTTGAAAAAAAAAAAAAAATTTAAAAAGGGGAAAAAGGGTTTTTCATTTTTTAAAATTTTTTTTTTCCCAAAAAAAATAAAAAATTTTAAACAAAAAAAAATTTTTTTTTTAAAAAATTTCCAAAAGGGTTTTAAAAATT
>NW_025777760.1:0-40731 GCF_021130785.1 Homalodisca vitripennis | reverse complement strand
GATGGCAGTCCACTCATTTCACGTAACCTACTGAAGTCCCTAGGAACTATTGACCATCAGTTTTTATATTTTTTCACACACTTAAATAATATAAGTGCTAAAACTATCCGGTGCATTTAAATTCATTTACAATTTCACAGTTGAGTTTGCCTTTTTTTCTTATTGAAAAACTATATATGTGTCTAGTTCTCGGTCATATACTATACTTCGGTTAAAAAAACCTCTACTTTCTGCTCTGTTAATTTACTTTCAGTGTATGGTAATTCGTCAAGATCACCTTGTTGTCTCAATGAATAAAATGTAAATACAAACTGAGGACTGAGAAGCCTATTCCGGTCTATAGAAAACTCTCTCTACTTTCTGTATAAAGCGAATCCTTATTAAGTTTATTCAACATTGTTAAATGATTTTATAAGGTTTAACGCTATAGAAGTCTTATATTCGGAAAGTTGTTTATGGAGCATGTATCGTTGAAGCAATTTAGTGTTCAATTCCCTCGTATTTTCCTTAAGGCACTGTTAAAATGCCATATTACAATATCGAAGAGACCATCAGTCACATGTCCTTTAAAAGAAAACAATACCGCTTTTTATTTAGGTTTTTATGAAAGTTTTGTAAAATTGTCTACATATTGTTTACATATTTAAATTTTAAAAATGAATTATTTACGACTTTTAAATTCGTAACTTGCGCAATCTATTGTAATATGTGATATATTAACTTCGCCTTTTCTCCACATAACTACTGATTATGCTATGTTTTAATTTTTTTTACATGTAGCCAAATTGTCCATCTGTTCTAGAGAACTTAGGCTTAGCAAAACATTTTGTGAACACAATTTATGTAAGATGAATCTTTAAGTTTCAAGATGATCTCATTAAGTGCCAATAGTTCCAAAGCTTATAAAGTAGTAGTAATAGTAGTTTGGCTTATAAAGTTCTTGGGTTTGTTAGATTAAGAAGTGGTAAAATAAAACATGATTGCATCCTTAGTAACCTAGATTTTAGTTGCCAAGATATCAATCAATTGTTCTACAGTTCTTGTGAGTCTCAGAGATCAGCGCCTTTTCTTAATTCACTGTAAAATGACTCCCATCCGTCATCTTGTCAGCTTACCTTACTGTGCCAAAGCGCTTCTTACCGATATTGATCTAGCTATTCCTCCACGTAAAATTGAGTTAAGCGCAGAACAGTACCCTAATGAAGTACAACTTTTGTTTTAGACGACTATTAGAGAGTTACAAATTTGAAAATATGTTTGGTTTTGATCGTAGATTCTTCAATGAATTTAAATGTAAATTACTGAATTTTATTAACAATTTAAAAAGTCTATTATTTAACCAGTTAATATTTCTATCTGGATTTTAAACGATTTAAAAAAGGGACGGCTATTGTATTCAAACTGTTTATTGTGTCTTTTTTATATATATCCAAAACTAATTAACCTGGTAGTTTACCTGACAGAAGCTATTCTAAACAAATCATTATTCAGAATAATAGTTTGTATCCATCCCTGTTGGATTACAAAAATCTGTTTACTACCCATATACAACTAACAAATATATCTTTCTTTATAAAATTCATAGTTATTTCACGTCAAATTCACATTAATTAGAGTTTAAAAAATTATAAAATAAAAACCTCAACTCACTCAATACACTTGTAAATCAAAAATTATCAGATTACTATTGAAATCGAACCATCTGTTTAAGGTTTATTACGTTTTAATGGAAAATTACTTCAGATTAAAATTTAATTCTTTATAATTTGTGTTACCAATTCACTAAGATTAAGCATATGATATTGAACAGAAAATGATGTTCTGCTTCCGGTATAAGAGAAAGAATGTGCAATCCCGTTTTTATAATACTTAAGCTACACAAAAAATACGATACACAATGTAAAGTGATCTAACTAGTTTCGAGTACCTTATGTGCCAACATCCAAAGTTTTCATCCTTAAGAAGGGTGTCATAGCAGCGATTAGATAGTATTTTTAACGCATTAGCTGGTTTATTCGTCAATGATTTAACCTACAGTAAACATTTGATGATATATACGTCTTTTGCCATGTGCATTACAATGTATTAAGCACTGTATTTCTAATATTTTCTAAATTTAAATACAAAAAAAGTGTTTTTTGCCTCTTTGATGAACTTCATCTGACATTGATAACAGCTGTTAAGTGTCAGTCAAATTAGGATTATATGTCGCAAACATCTTAATTGGTTTTATATAATTCTTAAATATTCTGTAAAATGTTTCTAACTTTCATCTCGCATAAACCTTCCTCGGACTTCAATGAATATAACAAAAAGAGGATTAGCCGACTGGGTTCAGCCGTTTCAAACATTAGCACTTAGCAACACATTCGATGATTCGTTTTATTTATTATGTTTCGTCCATCACCTCCTTAATCAATAACCTATAGTTAACTTTCAAACAATACAAAGAGATAAAAAGTTGTACCTGATGTTCAACGCTCTCATACAAATCTGTTACTAAATATCTAAGTAGAAACTCTGATACAATGGTCGAAGTTTCTATCAGTTAGATTAAACGCTGCCTCCCATTGCCTCACTAACATCGGAACTAGTCAATAGTAAGATTTACTTCTTAACGAGATTTTAATTAAATGTTTTTTAATTACTTACTTTTCCCGACTAGATGATATTGGGAATTTAACTTCGAGCGAATACAACAATGTAGTCTGTTGAATTCCCTATTTCAATAAAGCACCCGATTATATTAACTTAGTTAGTTTGTACCATTTTTAAATAGTAAAGTAAACTTTATGGTATTGTTTTACTTTACTTTACTGAAAGTACCTTTGGAACATAGGCTCCCAGGGGCAATGTGCAATTTGAATGATTTGTAATGGTTCACATCCGGGATCTCAATAGTCATGGAAACCGCGGCGAGGTGAGGGGAGCGGGGTGAACGTACGTTGAGTACGTACGTATTTTACGTTTACTATCTTGCCTGGCTCACGAGTTAAAACTTGCTTGGTGAGGAACTGCGCCTCGAGGGCATGTCCGACTTCTGGCTTGTGCTGCTAATTTGTCGACTGGTGTCTTGACTATATTGAATCTTACCAACTATGTAAACAACTGATTGTTTTTATTAATTTGTAAATTTGTTTCTCACTAGTTTAAACGTTTTAGATGACCCAGTTATTTTAATGGGAATTAACTAAAAACTAAATAATGATAGTTTGCCCCTTTTAAAATATGCGTAAGATTGTCGAAGCCTTTTATTATTCGTTTTTTTTGCCTAGAAGTACTCTCAAAAAACTTTTTTTTATGTATAAAAAATACTCGTATATATTCCAATCTGTAAAGATAAATAAATCAATATATTACAACGAACAACTATATTTAAGTACCAAAAAAGTAATTTGAGGAGAGCAACAATTAGAAGGCAATAAACAAAAACTGTGTGAAAGTTATTTTATTTGAATTATGTGATTTGAATAAATGTATTAAAATTAACATTTAATTTCGATGTATTTAATTCATTGAATTATTAAGAAGTGTTACAGTTTTTGTTTTATTTTATTTTAGTATAGTCCTTTTTTTTCGAAATTAAGTGAAGTTTTATTTTATTTGTATTAGCAAACAATAACATCCACGCATATAATTTTATACTCAAGCACTGGGTACAAGTCTCTTCTGAAAAGTGCTACACTTATAGGTTTGAATATTAACTATCAGATATTATTTTTACCGAGCTTTGGCGAAGAGAATGATTCGTGGAGCTACAAAATGTTCATTTCAGTCTGAATGTCTGTGTCTATCCGTAATATATTTCGAAAACACAGTCACTCCGTATTTTGAATGAGTGGTCATTTTATATAACTTAGTTTATATAATCACTTTAAATATATTATAGTCTAAATGCTAATATAATGGAGGAAAGACAAAATGCAACTATATCTCTACAAAATATATTAATAATACAATACAATGCGACTATAGTACATTTTCTATTTCCTTCCACATCAGTAATTTGGGACAAAATGTCCTCACAATGTCAAGATATATCCCATTTAACAAGAAATGAGCATAACTACCCTAACTTGAATTAAATTTCTTTCCATACTCCTTTACTTAGACTACCTTGTGTTAAGTGTAAAGGTGGTGACAGAACTAAAAAGACTGCAAAGTTAAATTTCTTATCAAACTTTTGCACATTGTTCAAAAGTTCCTGTAACCTCATTAGGTTACAGTACTTCAACTTTTTCTTCTGTATAAAAACGTATACACCGACTCGGAGCATTAATCTAATTCACATAACATAGCTACGGTGAGATGCGTTTGATTTAATTCGAATATTGAGTTATGCTTTATTTCACTTTCAGTTTTGTTCATCATCTGAAATTTGACACTGGTCCAGATTGCTTCCCCGAAATATGCACTCCATGTCTGTCTAAATACAATCAATGAAACTCGGTGACAAAGACGTTTAAAACTAAATAATTGCACGGTTTGGACATTCATTGACAAGCCAGTGACGAAAGAGCTTAGTCTGTTTATCCAGCAACTATTTAGTGTAGTCTAGATGAAGATGCGTTTTTATTGTCTCAACAGGTGGACAATTGAGTGCACTAAGATGATTTAGACACGATCGCAAAGCAAGGTGGAAAGAATTTTTTAAGAATAGTTAATGTAGTTATACTATACCCAATAAATGTAAATGAACTACCACAGCTATGTCATAAAATGGACTATTTAGGCGTATTGAAAAATAGATAGGCAGAAGTAAACCAATTAATACGTCGAAAGCAGAGTACGGAAAATGTTAACAAAGATTCTAATACACATGCTTGCAAACCTCAGTTGCAGATGTCCGACTGCAGTTGAAGGAATGTGTTGCTAACTCTGGAGATACATCTTTGAATCATTTACGTATAAATTTAAAGAACCTTATGAAATAAGCTTTTCGTTTTTTATGTCAAAAACAAAATGTTTTATTTAAAAAATGGATAGGTAATTACTTATCGAAAATCCTGAAAATAAACAGACGTTCTCATTCGATTCACGAATTCCTCATAAAGTTATAAGAGCTACGAGTGTTTTTCTTTTTTTTACGAATTGCATTCATAGCCTAAGATTTTCAAATCCTGTTTCCACCATATAAGCACATAACCTAGTTCTTCTTGAAATCAATACAAGAAATCTTCTTTAAAAAGATTTTGATAGTTAGAAACACTAATATTCTTACAGGTCCAAACGGGATAGTGTTAAAAGGGGATATGATGTGAAATCATAATAATTTAATATCATAATAATCTATAATTTTACCTATTTTAATGCAGCTTAACACCTAACACAGACCCTTAAAATGGCTAATTTCAGAATTAGTTATATGACAATAATATCACTATTATCTGTGTATCGAACGGCCAGTTAAGTTATTAAACATAGTTAGGTAAAAAACATAATGTAAGGAAAGTAATTTTGATTATACAATTTTAAAACCTTTTTAAAATTTAGAGCCACCAAATCGTTGCAGATGATTTTTCTCTTCCAGCAGTTTCCTCTTTTTCGGTTTCAAGAAAACCAGGTGCATATATAATGAAAATTGACTACTAGCCTAAACCTAGTGCTTAATAAAAAGAACTAAACTAATACATCCAAAACTTGCTCCTCCGATTTGAATTCTAATTCATTCTACAGTTTTACATTTAACTTTGTTAGTACAAACGAAGGAAAACGTTAAACAGATATCACTGTCATTACGAATGTTTTGTGAAACTTAGTTAATTTGGTTTTATAATAAATAAAAGCAATTCGTTTTTCCTTAGTCAATATTTCTTATTCAATACTTTTCAAAGCATATCAAAGATTTAATCCCACTAATATTATAAATGCGAAAGATTTGAAATATTTGGATGTTTGGAGGTTTGTCCTCGAATCACGCTGAAACTGCTATACAGATTGTGCTGAAAATTTGGAACAGGTATAGCTTTTGGACTGAATTAACATTTAGAGTGCTTTTTTTTAACCACCCATAACACATTCATTTTCACCAAATAAAGTCGAATTCAAATTTAAAAATTAGTTTGTTTACATTCAAATGCTATGATAAGAACGAAACGTAATAACTATTCATAATTAAAAGTGAACTGGCACTAAAACAGCTATTGACAGCTATAATTCGACAAACTTTCTGAAATATATGTTTACATTACATTACTAATGAAAATAAAAAGATAATGGCGGGCGACTTATTATGCCAAAACACCGGGGGTGAATTTTAAACGACCAGAACAGACCCATATTGACCGCAAGCAACTTTTTAGTTGTACGATACATTCGTAATTGGAATAAAAAAGGCTAACTCTTATTGTTACTAAAGCCATCGAAGAACTTCAATAAATTATCATGGAATGTGGGAGGGAAATTCTAATCTTATAAAAACCTGCTTCACTTTACGACTTCAGGATCCCAAACCTCTGTTCTTTAAAAGTTAAATTTAAATTGGATCAGGAGATTGGAATAGCTTTGAGTGACTACCGATTATCTCTAGACTGTTTATTTATGTCATAGAAAAAAGAATACCTAGATATATTGTCTAGTTTTTCAACAGGAAAATTGCGTGCGAAAGCCGCTGGTAACTGCTAGTTTGTATATAATTATTTTGTATATTTAAATACTATTTAAATGTTTAATATATAATTTATAATGTTTAATTTCATATAATAACTAATAGCTAATAACTTTAAGATTTTAATGCGATATTCCTACAAAAATTAAATTAAAATTAAACGTAGCAATTTATTTTCTTGTATTAACTCATTATAGTAAATGAATTTGTCCATGTTTTATGTATTAATATTATAATATTACATAATAAACGCACATTTTGCCCAAATTATATTACAATGTTTTGAGGTAAAATTAATATTTTGTTACTTGATACATTTAGAGAACAAAGGAATTACCATATTATTCATACTCTTCTAGTATAGGATTTAAAATATTGCCGGTTCAAATTGTATAGGATGAAAGAGAAATAAAAAATGAAGCACTTGTTAATAGAAATTCTTGGAATAAGTAATTAAATTTATTTCATATTTTTAATAGTATAAGTGCTATCTAAAAGAAACACAAAATGCTTTGGAAATCGATGCTTTACTGCTCTAAAAAAAAAAAAACTGCACTGATGAGCATTTATGTGTTGGTTAATGAGCTGGTTAACCAACAAATTACCATACTTATAACTTAGCTATGGTCGGAAAGGTTGAATCAATGTTAAGGTCACTTTTCTTCACTAAGAGTAAAGTGATCCAGAGTAAACTCTGTATTCACATTAACTCCTTATATTATGTTTACTACTTTATGTTGGTACCGTTCAAATATTGTATGTAATAACACATGATGTAAGTAGTATGTACTGATAGATATCTCACCAATCTTTGAATGGAATCCTTTAATCTGTGGAGTAATTTCTGTAACTGAGTGCAATCTGTAATAAACTCTTCTTCTCCAGCAAATCTTCATCTTCTGCTCTCAGGTTGATTTTTGGAACCTGTTCCTAGCATCAAACTCTACGGTATTTCTTGATAACATTTAACCTGGTAATTCGTGATATATATTCACATATATTTGCAGCACACTAATATGTTCACAAATATTATTATTATGAAAGTTTAACTTTAATACAATAATTTACAAGGCAAGTGCTTACTAACTGGTAAACCATTACTTCTCCTTCCTGCTATGGAAATAACACATTGTGTGTATAAACAATGTTTTGGGTCAAACGAAAAAAGATCTACAAAGATCGATCAAAGCAAATTTATTTAAAACGGTTCTTCGTAATTTAAAAAATAAACAAAATTTCGTTTGTGAATAAAGATTTTAATTTACAAAATTTTATAAATAAAATAATAACAATTATAATTAAAATTAAAACTATTAACAAAATAACTTCATGAATACAATGTGAAATATATATCATGGTAGTTCCAATAAAGCTGTCATTCTTGTATTAGGTTGTAGATAAATGAGATATTTTGGGGACAGTTTTTTGGTTAAACCAGTGTTCTGACGTGCGTTAGATATTTATAAAAATAAACCCACTTTGGAAAGATATATATTTATTTGGATACTACATAGATGTTGAGGTAATGAAAAGAGAAAACACCAAACATGCCATAACAACCAGAGTAATCTCTAGGCGCAACCAACTGCAAGATTGATGAAGAGATGTATGTTTTAAGGGATTTCACCTTTGTCTTCCGTAATAAAAACTGCTCTGTACATTTGAATTTCCTTTCTCTGTTTTACCAGCATAAATACTTTTAGTTCATTTATTGTCCTTATCAGTTTGCATTGAAAATTTCAAAATAAGAATAATACCAGATGCCTTGTTAAAAGTAAAAAAAAAATATCATTATGTAAATTAATTTTTCAAACTTTAATGTGTCGTTGGTTGTGTGCAATCGCTGTATATAAATCTTAAAGACATCTAAAGTTATAAATATGTAGTAAATAGTAAAGAAAGTTTATGGACTCTCTTGCTGTAGTATGTAATGGTTATCTAATTGTAATTATCCAACTTGTTCCCACAAAACAATAGGTGCTGAAAAACATGAAATCTTCCTTAAGTATTATTTATGTATTTTTATAGGCGTACAATATTGTCATCCCGAAAGATCAAATTAATACTATATGTACTTTTCTGATTCCTCACCATAAAATAATATTTATCATCCCTGTATAAAACGTATTTCAATAAATTACAACTACTTAATTCGCTTTTTCTTAAAATGAGTACAAAAGGCAAATCTCTCAATTAGTCATTAATAGATCTCTTATTTTTAACGAAACTATACAACCTCATTAGGGGAGGAATGCTTCTTGATTTAAGTCCACAAAATTAAACATATTCGAAAAGATCAAACATTCTTGAGGGGCTTTAATGGTGTTGCAGCCCCTAGAAAGTCCATATGTCCTATTTAAATATTTCACGTCTTAGCAATATAAAATTTGACAGACAAGTATCACATGCGCGTAAGTAGATTTTCATGAACCATCCATAAGGGTTGAAATAAGGTTTCAACAACTAGAAGAGCTGTATTCGTAAAAGTGGAACCTGTATAAAAAGTCACTTAGTACATTGATTTGTACATTTGGAAGTTTAAGTAACTAAAAAAATCATGAAGCTTAAGAAAACCCAGAACTAACACCCTGTGACTGGATATCCAAGACATGAATGTGCTAAAATTAACTAACTTCACAGTTTTTTTCAACTTAAGTCGGATGAATACGCAAATAAACATTGACTTATTCACCTGTAGTACTTCTGAGGAAACTTGTCTAAGATTTTTGAAATATGATTAAATCATGTTGCACATTTCAGGATGATTTCTTTTTACTATTATTATTAATATTTATAAGTACAAAAGTAAATATTTCAGTTAGACTACCTAAATTTTTAACCCTAACAAACTATAAAATAAAGCTGTGCCTGTATATCAGTGCGCTAAGAGAAAGGTGTAAGAAATGGCCGCTTTAAGCTGATATATGGAGATCGTTTGAAGGTTTCAAGTTACAAAATGCCCATTTGGACATATAGCATTCTGTGAGTTGGAAGTATTACTGTATCCACAAAAACACGTGGAGTGTGCTAACCAGCCAAATAACCTAAAACATTTTTTTCCTTTCTTCAATAATTTCCAAATTCCGTGGTTTAATGCATTCATAATCACTGACTTAATATTTTGGGTGATTTGTTAGGAACCTTTGGTTATGTATTATGCAGGCCGTATATTTCTTAGCAGAAACGTAATCAATGCCTTGTTAAGTGTTTATTCTTAATAAAATTATAATTTTGTTTATTTTGTTAAAATTGGAGTTTGGTTTAATGAAACCTTTTGGTCTCCAAACATTTCGTAGCGTATAGTTTAGAAAAAGGAGTAAATTGAGTTAAAATATCTATTTAAATAAAATAAATAAATACGTTTCTTTACAACGTATCATTTAAAACATTATATTCACGTTTGAAATTCAATTTGTATCAGTAATTATTATTATTTAAAACTCTACAAGTAATAAAATACGCAAGTTGTAAGAATTTGCAAATTTACGTACAAAAAATTAAGCCTACTATAAATTTTTTTTCACTGTCAGTTTACCCTTCAAAAATGCAAAAAGAACACTTTTTGCACACACACACACACACACACACACACACACACACACACACACACACACGACACACACACACACACGACACACACACACACACACACACACACACACGACACACACACACACACACCTTTTAAAAAAACACACACTTTTTTGTAAAAGTTGAAAATTTTTAGTAATCCGCATTAGTATTTAGATAGATATATTAAGGGAAAGAATTAATAAAATACAAACTCAATAATACTAACTTAACTTTTTACAGTCACTGGATTTTCTTTTTTTTGCTGTTTCTAACTCTGTACACAAATCCCAACACCTAAGATGGTGTGAATATTCCATCTTCGAACTTATTGTACTTGTAACGAATCCATACAAGTACAATCATTGTCTGAAAAAAGATACGAGAGATATGTTAGGTATATTCCATTTACAATTGCCAATCACACTCATAACAGTACTCCTAGGAGATTTTTGATTATCTCCATAATATATATATATATATATATATATATATATTGATAAGGCAATATAACAGTATTAAGACCATATACTGAAACAATACTTGTAAACTACAAATACAAATACCGTGCGTTTTCATCATTACCGAATGCCAATTATAACTTAATCCATCACTGAAGAATGTTTTTATTGCTGAGTAATAGAAATAAAAATGAATCTTAAATATGTTGCTAATCAATAATCTTGAGAATAGGTTACAAACAGCTGCTATTAGGGACTACCACGCATCTAGGGAGGAGCAAAGAAAATGTTCTATGGATGGTAGAAATTTGTATTTGTGTATAGATATGTAGTGAGAGATTCTATTGAGAGTTTGTTATATTTATAAAACCTTAAAATCGCCAAGAGCAGTTCATAGCTCCCAGAGTCAAAAGACTATATAAGGTAGTCACACTTGACTGACTCATATTTAGCACAAACTAATCAGTTTCATTAAAGATCGCCAGAAGCGTACTGTATTGGATCCCCTATTATATCCGGATTATCTTTCCGGAGAAAATTGGCAGACTCCCAAAAGGAAGTTATCTACTCAAACTAGCAGTATTCATAATTCACTATAAGCAAGGTTTTTTTTATGTAACTGGGATAATAACATAGGATAAGAGGATATGTAGCGGTATAATCAAAACTCAGTGTGAATGCTCTGGTGTGTACAGCTTGTCTCGTAAAGTATATCTGCAAAATTTTGTTACTTTTTGTCCAACTCTTTACTTTATAGTACATGCTAAACTTATGTGATATATCCATTTTCTTTTTACTTTGAACTTTTTTCATCAGTTCTTTTTATATCCTTTAGCGTGTTGCTGAATTAAAGCCTATATCAACATATTGGTTTAAAAATTTACAAATCTCACTCGCTAATATGTATTTAATCGGCATATTATCAGTTACGTCGTTGCCTGAGTAGAATAATTAGATGATGAAATGTTTACGTAAGTAAATATACTACTTCCGTTTGACGCTACGTAAACTTAAAAAAACCTTTGTACTTATAAAGCTGTTAATGTACAAATAAAATATTATATAAATAGAAAATATCAAACATCGAACCTGCTCATGATGTAATACACGTAATATTATGTGACAGTAAACACCTAATACAAAGCAGTTGGGGTTTAGTACGGCTCAGATATATTAAACTGTGGACTTTACTGTCTCTGTTATAGAGGGTTTATCTGGTAATAACGTTGACCTTCATTCAAGTTAAACTAGTGTATTCTTTTAACCAAGATACATCCGTTTTGTACCCTACTATAAAATATATAATTGATTAAAACGATGTAAAGAATAAATATTCTGTATTATAGTAAGAACCTTTTGCTTCCAAGAAACAAAAAAATTTTATTTCTTAATCACGATTGAATCTATAGGAATATATATACCTTACATGATGTATTCCCTGTTTATGTAAAATAAATAAATACGAAACAACCATCGGGTTAATGTTAACTAGGAGTCCAGATGAAATGGGTCAAAACCCGACCCTGTGTCTGCTTGAAAATTGATGATCAACCATATGCCATGGATGGACATGCTCCATCATAGAACTTATTATTTTCCACGAAGAAATTAAGTTTCATACCGAGTTTTAAGTTTATCAGGTGAAATCTTTATCATGGTATCTTGTCACATAATATATTATAATTTTCGTCCATTAAGTTGGTTTCATGATAGGGTTTTATATAGTATAAACGTCTACAAACAAATTCCCCTGTTATATTATAATTTCATACGATTGTACTAATATTGTTTGCAATCATCCCTTCCGCAATTTTCACAGTTCTCAATTCTTTACGTCAGTTAAATTCTCTAGATATCGTGCTAACAGACGCTAGATTAGGAATACAGATATACTTCAACTTTTTGCAACCCTTGAGTGATACCTTTCGCTAAAGCACAGCCAATAATGGTATAATTTCTTAAATATAACTAATGATATAATAATTCCTAATGATAAAGATGTTGAGGTTAATTTAGGATGTTGTGAAATTAAACATTTTTCGTGGAAGAACATTTTTTTAAGCAATTTTATTATGGAGTGTTGGGTTTAAGAGGCCCTTGCCAATTTCATGTACCCTAAGGCTAATATTTTATTAAGGGACGCATGAAAGACATTCTTGGCAGTGAGACGATGGGTTAAGACCATAAAAACTCTTAGAAAATTGTTTTGTTCATGCCATTATAATAAATAACTGTTGTAATTACTTATGTCAGTGAATTTCCTTGCATCAAATAAAGTTTCATATGGTTTCTCTAATTAGAAACTTAAAGTAATAAAACAAATTGATAATAATAATAATATGTTTAGTATACGGTGATTTTTTAAATCATCTTCGCTAAAGTTCACTAAGGAATTCAGTAATATTCCGGATCATTCTTATTACATTGAATATATTAGTTTCAGTCGGTGGGGTAGAGAGATTGCAGAGGCCGGCTGAAATTAACCTGTGAGGTAATGAAAGCTTTTCGATTTCACATAACTAAAATAATAAGCAAGACATGGAGCGTGCAACTGACTCTTCAACATTATATTCGTTTGGGCTGCTATTTCTTGTAGAGTGATCCAATTGCAATTCTTTAAGAGTATTTTTTATTGAGTAACTAAGATCTTTAGAATTATATGTTACAATACTGTAAGTGCTATTTGAAAATTTTGAGTTTTCCCCCACCACCGTGTCCACTGAGGGTAAAACTGTGAAAGCTAGCATTATTAATGTACCCCTTTGTAGCTAGCCGCAAACAGATTTTTTATATCTACAATATCAATAAAGTTAAGAGGGGGTTCAACTTAATTTTCAATCACCCTGTATATAATTATAACTGTTTTTTTAGTTAGTGCGTTAGCATTATCAGTTCCAAAAATGCCCGTCAATAGCACATTTGTATATATAACATTGTATTCTATACTCAAATATTTTGACATCTATACATCTGAACAGAGGTAGATAAGTTACCAAACAAACAACGTGAAATGTATACACAAATTTTCATAAAATACATTCACGAATACAGTCACGAACAACAAAATCAACAGACGAATGCCAGAAAGCAGTAACTTGGGGAAAAGATTGTAAAATAAACTCTCTCTTCGTCAGCACCAGTTTTGGTTTGTTTTTACCACTACAACAGTTGTCTCTGTTTAATGTTAGTTTTAAACTATGTTAATATAACTGTTTGCTATGATATTACGTTTTATATCCAATACACGTCTTGTTTCTTATTTTATAATTTAAAGTGTAAAGTATTTGTAAAGTGTGTATTCTACTAATCAGTAACTGAACAACATCATGTACTAGGCTGAGCGTCAGGGAACCTTATCGTTTGAAGGGCTAGGAAGATGTTATTTCTATCTGCTTCTTTGCTCAATATTCACGTTTACGATAATTTAAAAAACAAACTTACTAATACATCTCAATTTAAAATTAAGCAATTCGATGATATTGCATATCACACTGTGAGATTTGGCTGAGTGACAGCGAACATTTTTTCATTGGTCTTTTTTACCTAGAGTAGGAATGGAAAGAGAAAATCGCAAAATGGATAAATTAGGAAACAAACTGATTAAACCCATATGAGATTTTAACATGTTACATATTCATATGCAGCTATATGTAGCTAGTGATGGGCTATAGACGTGTGTTCATGCAACTTCAGTGAAGTCTTTTAACAACATTTGGTGAATGATATGACTATTGCATGATATGGTGATCCTACATTTTATTAAATGATGAAGTCATTCATTTACATTTGAAATTAATGAACTGTATGGTACTGGTAATATCAACTTATATCTAATTCCCTCTGTTGCATGTATAGCATGGCTGACCGTTATATAATACTGTTATAGCTTGATAGTCGCCTAGGTGATAGCTTTTCAAATTGAACGCCTTTGGTCGCTCAATTCTCCTGCCACTGTACCAATGTTAAAATACTCTTCCGAATCTAATAGACATGTAATTGTTTAAAAAATTCGGTACGGTGATGGAGAGAACATAATGTATCATCACATAAACCATAGCTTACATATGAGAAATAATATTATTTGAATTTACGTTTACCGCTCTTTACCCTTTTTCAATAATATAATAACGCTATATTTTGAAATTCTATCTCTCCCTCTTACAAAGTAATATTTCTATGCTTTAAGTATGTGTGTCACAATGCTTAGGGTATATATTGCCTATTTTACTTATATTGTGGTTATATTTTTGGTACGAGGATATGGTTTATATGTTACCTACATGACGTTGATATCACATTACAGATTATGAAACGTAGTTTTAGTGATTTCTTGCATAAATAAACAGTACATATGAGTATTTTAATAGAATTTTACGTCTAAATAAATGAAAAACTATTAAAATCGTGCGATTAATTTTACGACTAAAATATCGAAAAAGTTTCCTGAATAAGTATTTTAGGTTATTCTTAGTACTGAATCAATATATAGTGTTTGTTTGTGGCTGACTTACAAGAATATAAAAGCAAATAAATCACTAAAGCAAGTTGTTTATCTCATTATTTATCAAGATTTTAGCTACCCAGGACATAAATTATTTCTCCTTACTTCTTGCCATGCTCAGTGCCTCTTCCTCATTCACTAGAAAAGAACTTCCATTCGTCACCTTAGTCTGCTAATCACTTCTTACCCATATTGATTAAAGTGTTTAACTAAATTAAACAGATTTTAAGGCTAAAACATTAAGATTTACGAACAATCTAATAACTCAAAGTAGTGTTGATGAAATGTGAGTTTGCTATCTCTTTCGTCAAGCTACTGCTTTGCGGCTTCTTCCTGTTGATTTTGTTAGTGGTCAATGTATTTGTGAATATATTCTGCGGATGGTCGTGAACACACACATTTTGCTTGTTTTTAGATCGTCATCCTCAGTCCTGCTACGGTACGGATAGAGATTGATTACTATTACAAATATGAGTTTTATTTTATAGATTGATATGTCTATGGCAATGTATTATACAGCAGTTGTGTATTTAGACGAGAGCTAATGTAAAGTTACGCTTCGTGTAAAATGCCATGTAATGTACCGTTGAACTAATTCAGTTATCTTGAACATTTAAACACCTAATTATTTCACTCAGATAACAACGTAAAAGCTGAAATTCCAAGTTATTCACTTTGCCTGATGAATTATTAATATTTATACAAATGAGTGTTGTACATTCCTGATCAAAACACATACTTGGACTACATTACCACAAAGCTTATGAAGCGTGGCTAGCTCAAATATTATAATTTATTTTACTTATATCTAAGATACAAAATTTACTAAGAATCGAAGGGATAGAGGTACATATATGAAGTTACAATGGTAATGTATTTATTCAATTTAATTATTTCGAAAATTTGAATATCAATCAAGATTACTGACATTCATTATGAATGTTATGTGCCATTATTACTCTTATACGCACAATATACGAGATAAATATTATTTCTCCTGATAATCGTTCTCTAAAAGTTGTTATTTTTTGTTTAAACCAACGTCACAACGATTTCGATACATATTCTCTACCCAAAATATTTCAAATATTTTTTATGTTATTTAGACAGTATTCCAAACATAAAAAACAAGTAGAGAACTGGCGTAACGTGTTATTTTTAAGCATATGGCTAATCAACACTAAAGTTTTGGAAATGTCCACAACATTTAGGAATCTGTTTAATTCCGTGTTATTGCTTAAAAAAAACTTAGCAACTATCCATTTACTTAATAAACCCTTATATTATTGGTATTTACAGCCACAGCTTCTTTAAACTATGCAAATGAATACCTTTTATTGTGTTTTTCTTTAAGACGCTATTTTGGTGTTTTACATTCATCACAATCAAAAGGTTTGACACTTGTTAAGAAAAACTTACTTATATATATATATATATATATATATATATATATATATATATATTATATCATATATATATATATATATATAAGTAGATAGTAATATGGGGTTCCTGGCGCACTTTCGGAGCCGACCGAAAAGCAATGTAAAATACTGTTCAATGTACCATAAAGGAAGCTGAGAAATAAACACAGCAAATCTCAATGAAAAATTAACCGAATCTACAGTCGTTCGTCTCCAAAAGCGATCGTTACATTACTATCTACTCTGTGGAATGAAAAATTAACCAAATCTACAGCTGTTTGCTTCTACTTTCTTAAGCTGTGCTTTGTAAAATGTTGTCAAATCTGCTACGAATAAAGGATTTATCTTAATAAAATTTAAATCAATTTAAAACATTTTTACTAAAAAACATACTGTACTTTAATAAAAAACTTTTCTACTAAATAAACAACATGAACTCACCAAGCTCTCTTCAGTTTCTAGCATTTCGAAAACTTACAAAGAAAGACAATTTTAACGAGTTCAACGAATTACCAAAACATTTTAAAGAACAGTTGATTACTTTCCTTAAATGATACAGAATTCAAAGAACTTGTAAAGTCTTTTGCAGAAAAAACGTCTAATGGAGTGTTTTACTATCGGCGGCAAAAAACTAAAAATGTAAGGGATTACATATTTAATATAATTACGAAAGATATTGAAAAGAAAGTAAAAAATAAACAAACAGAGAGTTTTCATCGTTTTTTTTATGACATTTTTCCCATATTATACGTTCTTTCAAGATAATCAAGACTTAATTGATGAATTTCTTAGGAATTTTTGTGAGTATCAAGATTTATCAACACAATTCATTAAAGAGCATTATAGAATTTTTCTTATAGAATATAGCCACATTTTGTGTGAAACAAAAGGTATTACTGTAGATAATATTCCATGTGATTCCTATGAAGAAAGACACCAACTATGGTTATCAAAACAGTACTATGACGTGGGGAGGGACTGCAAGTTTTTAGAGTTAAGACTTTATTCTACAAAGTTAATTGTTATAATTTCTTTATCTTTTATAGTCTTCTTTCCAGTAACAATCAAGTGTAATTTTTCATTTTTGTTTAATTCTTTAATCTTTTTTTCATCCAAAACAGTCAAAAATCTGTTCGGCAAGTGTACTTTACAATCTTCCAACTCGGCAATTATTGTAAACCCGAATTTATCTTTCATTTTCTCCAAATTCATGATTTTGTACTTCTTTTTTTTCTTCTAATTCATTCAACTTCTTATACTCTTTAAACTTGCATTCACCAATATCATTTAACTCCTTCAAGAACTCCATTTAAATAGAAAAAATTCAAAGACGGAAAAAATGAAATTCGCTAAAATTCACTCGAAGAAGTCGGGGAGAATGTGAGTAAAACCGCATTCTTTTCACGAGGTTCTTCGTTTAATTTCTCCAAATGTACTATAAAATCATCGAGGATTTCTGGTTCAAAATCATAAACAAATTCTACATCTAGATAATAAAAAAATACAGGTAATATCTTTTCATAATAAACGTGTGTATCGATACCTACAAACCTAATGTATTCTTTGAAAAGGAAAATAATTTTTTCAACGGTTCCAAGAGATAAGTAAAAATTTTTATTCTGTTTTCTAAATTCTGTAACAAATTGTGTTTGTTTTTTTACCTCCATATTGCAATTTTGTAAGCAGATTATTCAAATGTGTTAGTTTATTTCGAAATTTCTTAGGTTTAGGTCTTTCGTACAAAATTAAATTACAACCTCTACAAACTAAATATCTTTTATCGATAATTTCTCCTCTATTAGAACACTTGTAACAGTTGGCATTATACTCTTCCATTTAAACAAAAAAGATTTTTTTATAAATGGAGATTATGGAACTAAGTCTGCCGAGATATAAATTTTTCAGCGCAAATGTTTGTGTTTACATTTCTACAACAGAGATAAATAGAAATAATTTAATTCTATTGTACAACTATTTAGGATATTATGTGTACGATTATAAAGATTATTACGGGAGAAATCGGGATTTTTCATTGGCGAAAGAGTATATTTTTGAAATATTAGAAGGAATGAAAGAGAATAATATGAACATCATTAACTACTGAATTTCTCTAATATCGTTCTTAATCACATCATAGGCTAAAAATTTCTCAGAGACAACAACAACATAACAAATCGCGTTTGTAACAGCTTTTTGAAAATCCATATTGATAATTATATCGTTCTTTGAACCAGAAATATTTGTCAAACTCTTTGTTGTATCAATGACATAAATAGGTCTATTCGCTAAAAATTCTTTAGGATTGTAATACATTTCCCTATTATTACAGTAAACTTTCTTAAAATCTTGATACATCTGATACATGATTCTGAAAAGACCTCCGGAAATGTTTAAATTTTGTAATTCATCTGGATAATAAGAACCGTTCAATTTTACTCTGATATTTTTTACATCCAAACTATCAAACTTTGAAGGATTTTTTTCTTGATTATTCTGTCTATCTGTTTGAAAACCTATGATAACGAACTTGGGATTGAAGATATTTCTATAAATATTTGTGATATCGAACGAATAAGTTGTTCCGGAAATACCTTTTTGTTCAATACATTGCCAATCTAGAAAATTAAACATAATGTTTTGACTTTTTGTAATTTCATCAATCAACCTTATTTTACTCGTGATTTTATAATCAATCATTGGAACTCTAATAAAAAAATCTGTAATTGTTATTTTTCCATCAACAGGCATAACATTTCCAGTTGCAGTCTTCAGAATCACATCATCGTCTTCTGCTCTTATAAAACTTAGATAAAATCCTCCTTTATAGATCGGAATAGTAACATTTTCAAAAAATCCTAATCCAAAATGAGATAAATTTCCAGCTGCTTCAAAAACACCAAATTTAAAATCTGATTCAAAGCCATTAGAAGTTTGAGAAATAACATCACTTTTTGAATACGAAATAGTTCCTTTAATTGTGCTTAATTGGCCACAGTTTTCGACTTCTTCTATCAATTTATTGTGTTTTCTTACTTCAATCTTAGAAAATAAAAACGGTATAAAATTATCGATTAATCTAACATTATCAGTTCCAAGATATGCTTGACCATCTTGTTTTGTTAAAGTTCCAGAAATATAAAAACTGGAAGTTAGACGAGCAAAAGTTATCTCCAAAATCAATATTAAACTCAGTTCTTTTATTCGGTTCATTCAAATGTTGTTTACTAATTGGATAGAAATTTTTAAACTCCGCCCTTTCAATATCACTAGCATATTTTCTGTAGTCCGCCATTTAATAAGAGAAAATTTAGAAATTTTAAACATCGTGTATCATTTTTTCATCGATCTAATGTACGTTTTTATAAGAAAAGATATAAATTTTTAGTAAAATAATTAAAAAGATTAGAGTCATTTTTAATGATCTACTTCGTCATATTCAGGATTCTCTTCCTTAAATTTTGCGATCTCGGTCACATATTTCAATAAAATCTGCACAGGATAGTAACCGCTATCTATAATATTGTTCCAATCAACTGTATCTTTATTTTTCATCCAAAAACTTTATACTCAAGTGTTGATAGAGACAAAGAACAGACATATGATCTTTTAATTGATAATGTATATTTTCTTGAATGAACTCTGATGATAAAGTTTGATATTTAGCAATGTTATACCAATTCAATTTGTTTACGTATAATCTCATCATATCTTCGGATAATTCATATTTTTGAGAAATGTCATCCCAATGTTCTTTTTTCAAATCTCTTTCGTGTTGCATGATAAAAAGATCGAAAGCACTGTAATGTCCCGCCATCTCTATTTATTAGGAAAAAATTTCAAAATCAAGTTTTTATAAATTGGCTCTTTTTTGCGTTACATTCAGCACATTTTCCAGAAATTCTCTTAACTCCATTGATGTTTGCATAGTATTTTATATCATTTGTTGCAGTTTTTTCTTTACATCTCACACAATATATGAGCGCCATTTATATAAGGAAAATTAGTCATCATAGCCGCCTAATCCATTAAATCTGTTATCAATATTTTCAAAAGTTTTATTAACATCTTCTTTAAATTTATTAAAGTTTTCTTCTAGTTTATTTACTTTATCGAGATATAAAGAGTATCGATCATCTATTCTTTTAAGTAATTCATTATTATGTGTTACTTTCTCATTGAAACGTGTACCAAAATTTTCAAAAAAGTTTACTTTCTCATTGAAATGTGTGTATCAAAATCTTCCAGAATTTTGTTAATTACTTCACCAACTAATACATTAACATCATTTTTATATGTATTAAAGTTTTCTTCTAGTTTATTTACTTTATCAAGTAATTCACCAACATCGTCTACTGATCTTTTACTTCTTTCATCAAGTTTTTCATAGACTTCTGTTGTAAAATCTTTAACATGCTGTTTATGATTCTCGTAATTTTGTTTTAGTTCATTAAACATTTTAATAGGATCTTCTAATTGAATCATTACAACAACATCAAATGGATTAATTCCTTTACTAACACTGCTAATTCTTTTTCCTTTAAAAATCTAAGGCATTTTTAACATTCGGATCATGTAAATCAACAATATCGATGTTTTCTGATAATTTTAGAGGTTTTAAAATTTGTTCTTTAACAACAACATCATGTTTGTCAATACCAGGTCGAACACCGACGAATTCTTTTTTTATAAGCCAAACTAACATAATTCTTTTTAACTTTGATCGCTTCAGTAATTTTATCAGCTTTTTCGGATATGAGACTTTAAAATTGGTAAATAATTTTTTTTACACCATCATCAACTTCTTTTTCCAATGTTTTTATTTTATCAGCAACTTCATTTGAACTCATGAAATTTGCAAGTTTGTTATCATAATCTTCAATCTCGACAGCAAACATATCTGAATCTGGAAGGTTTTGTAATAAATTTTCTAACTTGTTATCAAACTCATTTCTCAAAACTATCAAAATTCAAACTATTATCTACATTTTGAATAATTTGTGTTCCAAATACGTCAAAAATAATTTTGTGAATCCATATTTATTAAGTAATAATTTGTTAACAACTTCTTTAAAATCTTTACCATCACTCAGTTCATTCAACACAAAAAACACATAAATGACCACAAATTGGGGGATCTTTATAGTCTTGAATCTGAGAATCATTGTAGTAGAACGCTTGATTTTTTCAAATATTTAATCAATTCTATAGGTGGTTTGTCCTCAATTCTTCCATACGAATCAAAATAACATGCATTCTTATCATTTTTATAATAACAAATCCAATGCGTTCCACTTCCCATAATCGAGTCTAAATTCACAATTCCACATTCAAATTTCTTAACTTTTTCAGGTAATGTATCTCTCATAAAGATTCCTCTAAAATGTTTAATATTTTTGCAGATTTCTTCCAATTCCCCGAATTTTAAAGGTTTAAATTTTTTTTTCAATGTTTGATTTCACGTAATTCAAAGTTTTTTCATCTAATCCAGATCCTGTAACATCTTCCAACTCTTTATCTAACCAATTTAAAATGTTTCGAACAATAGGAATCACATCCTTTTTAACGATTGGAGCAGCTTTACGAACATAAGGAACAACATTTTTAACAACTGGAATATTTTTCTCCAAAATCTAAATAAATCTTTCAAAAGTCCACCATTTTTGAGTTCTTTCAACTGATTATAAGAAAATTCTATTCTGGTTCCTTTATTGTTTTTCTTATGTTTTTCGAGTTTATTGTATTGTCTATTTGTTAAAAATATCTTATCTTCGCCATTTTTTAGTTGATCTATTTTAAATTGAATACTAAACGGGTATTATTTTTCTTCTTAAAAGCGGATTTTTATTTTTTCTTTCTGATTTTTTGCTGAAATTTACATTCACCTCCATTTATATAGTTAAAATTTTCAAGTTCTCTTCGATTCCCATTCCTAGTTTTCTCTTCAAAAACATTGCTCCAGCTGTTGGAAGCGCAACAAATCTTTCACCTAAACTAGCATCTTTTGATAAAAATCTATCCATTGCTTTATCTTGCAAAACTTTATCTGCTATATGTCTGGAATTTGTGTCTCTATGTTTTGCATTAAAAAATATCGTGTTCCATAGCAGCTTGATCTAATTTATTTATACCAGGATCTCCTCTTTTTAGTCTTTTTTCGAGTTTTGTGCCAGGCCCCAGATACTGATAAGTTGGTACGTGTAATTCAAAAGGTAAATTGTTGATAAAATCATTCAAAAGTCCACTACCCTCAATCATAGATGAACTTATTGCCGGCAAAACTCGTTTTAAATATTTAATTCCATCAGGTTTTTCAATCATTTCGTCAAGTTTGTTCGAAATAAAATCTTTAATCGCTTTCTTTTCGTTCAAAAAATTGTTGTTTCCAGCCTTTTCTTGAGCATAAATATAATTAATAATTCCATCGAGTTTTGTCAAATCGTCGATATATCTGTATTCAATCTTATTATCACTGTATTTTCTCACACCTGATCCTTCGATTCTTTTTTCCCAAATTGGTTTAATCAAATTGAGATATTTTTTACCTTTACTTGACTTTGGTTTCTTAGTTGATGGATCATTATTTTTGTAAATTGAATCAGATTTCCATAAAATTTCAGTATACTTTTTCAAGTCTTCTTCAGAATATAAAACCGTCTTTTGGAACATCAGTGCCTGTTAATAATCTCCCATAAACCTTGAGTTCCTTCATATGTTTTTTCATTAATAATGATATCATTATGCTCAAAAATTCACGGGCAAATTTCCAATCATAAAACTTTTCTTTTTTCTGTCCCAATACAAACCAAATTTATCATCCTTTGCTCTAGGAAGAAATTTTTTACCAATTTCACCAATTATTATATCCGTTGTTCCAGGACTTATTGGTTCAACTATGGTAGAGTCTTCAGTGATTCGAGGTCTAAATGGTGTTGAAGATGGTAATTTTGGCAATTCAAACTCAGATTCTGGTATCGAAATATCAGCAAATTGTCGTACAACTGGAACCAAATTCATCAAATTTTGATTATCGCTTAAAACATTTTCAATTTTGCCCTCAACATTTTTTATTGCAGATGTTACAGGTTGATTAATTTTTTGAATAAATTCTTGTTCTTTTTCATCAATTCGAATCTGTTCTTTAAATTCTTTGATTAATTTCTTTTCTATTTGATCAAGTTTTTTTGCTTCTTCTGAAGTTACGTTCGCCATTTATTTAGGAAAATTTTGAAACGTAAATGTGGAACGTGGAAACGTGAACACGAAACGTGAACACGGAACGTAAAACGTGAACGTGGAAACGTGAACACGAAACGTGAACACGGAACGTAAAACGTGAACGTGGAACGTGAAACACGAACGTGAAACACGAACGTGAAAACGTAAACACGAAACGTAAAACATGAACGTGAAACGTGAAACACGAACGTGAAACACGAACGTGAAACATGAACGTGAAACATGAACGTTGAACGTGGAACGTGAACGTGGAACGTGAAACAGATTTACCGTTTTTCTGTTATTTTCATAATGTAAATAAAAATTAAAGATAATATAAAAATAATTGTAACAAATATTTTATCAAGTAGATTTTGTCAGACCACTGAGCAGCATTTATATTAGAAAATTTATTCAAATATTTACCATTTTTAGGCTTCAAAGTTAGATTAATTGTTAAAAATCCGTAGTCTTCCTTCCTTCCAAATTTTATCACATAACTCAATAAAGTGGTTTTTAAAAACTCATATCAGATCCCACATAATTGTTATAAATCTTTCTCGAATAGTGATCATCTTGCTTAAAAATACACAACATATTCAGGTTATTTCTTATAACTTGTTTATCAACCTTTGAAAAGCATTGGGAAAGATAGATACAAGATATGTTTTTGTGACGGGACATTACGAAATATTCCTTAATAACGTCTTGATTTTCTAAAATACAATCATCAAAAACGATTAACGAATTGGGTTTACATTCGCTTAACGGAACTATGTCCTCAGAAGCATTATAAAAATGTGATATTTTTTTGTTTAAGTTTTTCTCAATATTTTCAAATCTTTCTTGTAATTTTTTTATAGGCGTCTTGTTCTAAAGATTTACTAAAAACATACAAATTGGAATAAGGAATCAACCTATTGTAGATAAAATTCAATAGTAAAGTTGTTTTTCCACATCCACTTGAACCAACAATTAACAATCTGATTGGTTGATCTTTCTTATTTTCTTCAAACGTTTGAAGTTTTTTATCTGATCTTTTTTGCTTTAAAAATTTCTCCATTTAAATAGAAGATTTTCATCTTGAAGCAACGCTTGCGAAAATGAAGCTGTTCAAGTTGACTTCAGAAAGCTCTAAATTAGTTTTAAACTTGGAACATCCTATACACTTAGAGGAAGAATCAAATTATTTTATCGGTTTAAGCGGTTTTTATTCTGACAATTTTGTAATAAATATTAGTGAAAGTTCTCCTTATTGTATAGGATTTAGTGAGAAGAACATAACAAAATATTATGGTTTAAACAAAGGATATTATACTTTCGATCAAATAAAAAATTCCCTTAAAAATTATCTGAAAACATTCAAAACAATCAGATAAATCTTTAAACTTTGACGAAAACAAGTTTGAAATGCAAAAAAATTATCTCTCTAATAAAATTCAAATAAAATCACCAGTAAGAATAATGTTTTCAGCAATTATTGTAGATTTATTAGGGTTTGTTCAAGAAACTATTGAGCCAAATCAGGTATATTTAGGAAATAAAACGCCAAAATTTAGACCGTTTGATGTAATTGAAGTACATTGTAATCTCGTTGAACCTAGTTTTGAAAATCATACCGAACACTTACATAAAGAATCTGAAATTTTGTACACATTTTTCCCAAATGTTGCTTATGGATCAAAAAATCAGTGAAAAACCGAATGAAATCGATTATATTCCAATTAGAAAAAATATGAAAAGAATTCAAAAAATCGTCTTAACTGTTCAAGACTCTGAGGGAAATTTATTAAATAATGAGAGTAAAACAACAATATATTTAAGATTGTCGAAAGAATGATGAATCAAGGGGAGCTATTGAATAGCTTACCTTCAAATTTTCAAGAAAACAACTTTTGAATGTATAAATTACAGGAGTCTATCCCATAGACCCCTTAAACAATCTTCATCCTGACCCTGTTTTTTATCAATGAATCTGGACTTTATACTGAAATAAAAATTACTAGTTAAATTTCTTTTCTATCTAAATGGAGTCAGTTGTAGACCTACTGAATAATCAACTTACATTCAATAATAAAGAAATTTGCACGATTGTTGACGAAAATAATGAAATTTGGTTTAAGGCTAAAGATGTTGCAGAAATTTTACAATATGAAAATACTAGACAAGCTATCATAAATAATATTGATAATGACGAGGAAAATAGCCTTTAAATATATAAATTACAAGAGTCTATGCCATAGACCCTTTCAAAATCTTCATCCTGACACTATTTTCATTAATGAATCTGGATTTTATTCTTTAATACTAAGATCTAATAAATTAGAAGCAAAAACCTTTCAAAAGTGGGTTACAAAAGAAGTTTTGCCAAGTATTCGTAAATTTGGTGAGTACAAACTTGAAAACAAGATTAAATATTTAGAGGACGAAGTTAAACACTTGCAAATTAAAGATGAAATCAAAACGGAAATAATCGCAAAACAAAGTGTAAAAATTGACTTAATGAAACCAGACCTTGTTTGTAAAGATTTTGCTAAGAAAAAACACCATGTTTTTGTATTAATTAAGAAGAATCACATGTGGGAATATCCTTATTACGTTATCAGAGCTCAAAAGAGAGAAATACCGAAAAAGATTGAAAGAACTTGAAATTGATTACCCAGAAATGGAAAATTTTATTAAGACAAGGAGATCCAAATAGTATAAATCTCTACAACCAAATGAAAGAATCTTTGAATATTTTTATACAACGGAAATCATTTTACTACAAATATGGCAGAATCTCGACTGATTTATAGAATATCTAAATTACACGATGAAAATGTTTCTAAATTTTACTAAAAACTCTCGATTTATTATATTTTGTTTGTAAATGTTTAGCATAACTAGGTAACCATTGTAAAATCTTTTTTTTCATATTCACAAGGCATTTCGTTTTTATAACTTTCGCTGAAAATTTTTTTAGCACAATCTTTGCAAAAAAAGCATCTTTTCTATCTTTACTATACTGCCAGTTATTAAATTCAGAAATATTTTTAATTTCTTTACAAAAGTAACAATTTTTTTCTTCTAAAGTTAATTTGTCCATTTTAACGTATAATTCCTTACAATAACAGTCTTTTCTATTCTCTTCTTGACACTTTGTATATTTCTTTTGAGACTCCATTTATATAGAAAAAATTATTACACGATGAAAATGTTAAACTCTTGAATTATGATATTTTGTTTGTAAATGTTTTTTGATAATTATTTAACCATTTTATAGTTCTTCCACATTCACATTGAGTATCTTCATAATATAATCTATGGTGATTCTTCTTTACACAATCTTTACAATATGAGTCTTTCTTATCTCTACTATAGTGATCACTATTAAACTCTGAAATTTTTTTAGTTTCTTTACATTTAAGACATTCTTTATCTTCCAAAGTTAATTTTTCTATTTTTATCATATAATTCTTTATGATATTCCCTTTCACAATCTTTGCAATTATAATGCATTCCATCTTTCCTATTTTTATCTTTATAAAATTCATTTAAATCTTTAAATTCTTTGCACTTTGTACATTTCTTTTGATGCGCCATTTATATATAGAAAATTTATATTACAGTTTTGACTTCTTCAATTCATATTCATAAAACTTTCCGGTTATTTCTTCATTATTTAAATCTTTTATACTATAAGTTACAGGATCTGTGTTATTAATTTGATAAATCACAAAGATTTCTCTTGACCAATTGTTCTTATATTTGTTCGAAAATGTTTGTTTTTTACTAACAATTCTTACATGATCATTGACTTTAAATTTAGTTTTCGTGTGAATTTCAGGTGGAACATACTTGAAAACGGTCTCTAATAACTCCTTTTCTGCATCCTTATCTACGTCTTTCGGTTTCATTTTGATTGTGCTGTGAACTGTATCGTTATAATTGTTTACGATTTTTTGAAGAATATCGATCCATTTAAAGTTTTTATTAATCTCAAAAATTACTTTCATTCTCTCATTTTGAGTTCTGTTATATCTCTCTACAATACTTGATTTCTCTTCGTTTTCAGTATGATAAATCTTAATGTTGTATTTCCTCAAAACATCGTTAAATTCTTTATTTTTAAACTCTAAACCCCTTATCTGTATGAAGTAGGTTAGGAGGTTTGTGATTGATCCTTATGGCATCTTTTACTATATCTTCGAAGGCTTTTGAAACATCTTTACCGTTTTTTCTTTTGATAGCTCTTGACCAAGCATATTTTGAGAAAGTATCAATAACAATTTAACATATACTTGAATCCATCATTTTTGATCCGAATAGTTAGACGTTATAACTAAATCTGCTGCCCATAAATCGTCAATTCCTAATGTTATAATTTTTCTCTTTTTAAACTTTTTTCGTACTGGTGCATGAATTTCTCGAGCTTCAATCTCTATCTCATCTTTAGTCTTCAATTCTTGCTTAACAGGTTTTGGATTTGGATTCTTTATAAAACTTACTCTTGTTTGTCTTACATTTTGAACATTTTGCAGCAATTCTATACAATCCATTTTGAGTTTGAACGATTTTTGAATCTATATTTTTCGTTTTCTTTTTTACACTTGTGACAGTGAATTAAATCATCTTCCATTTACATATCAAAGTTTCCAAGTTTATTTAATTCGTCTAATATATCAGATTTTTGCTTCATTTTTATAGCCATACGGTACTGTATCGATCTTATTTTCTAGGACAATTCTCTTATCATCTTTAGCGTTCAGTGCCAGCTTGTTTATGGTAACAGTGTACAACTCATGTTTATAACTTTTTGATGACTGTCATCTCCCTAAATTCTTCTTTATCTTCGAACAAACATCTCTTCAAGTTTTCGATATTTATTGTTTTATTTACAACGCTTCTCTTAATTCCTTTACACCTAACTGGGTTTTTATCTAGATATTTGTACGAGTACATCTTAGACCTTAAACCACAAAATTCTTCTAAAACTTCGCTATTTAACTCATCTTTGAATTTCCCTATTACCTTCTTATTTTTAGTAGTGAAACATTCATGATCTTTTGGATAATCACTTGTATCAAAGTCATCTATATTTTCTTTAATAATTTTAAAAGGATCTCGTTTCAATTCTAGAAAATAACTGTCTGTATCCATGTAACACAGATTCAAATCTGGATCAAACTTCTTTAATTTGTTGTAATAAAACTCGTACATTAGCAATTTTGAGAGGTCGAGAACTGAAAATCCTATGTAAATCGGTTTGTTAAATTTAACCTTTTGTTTGTACATGTGACTCGCTATACAGTTGTCGTCAAAGATGTTAAAGCATTTGAAATTTGTTTTCTTAGCTTGTTTCATTGAAAATTCTTCATTTCCAAGCTTAATATCACATCTGTTTCTCACATTTTCCATAGATTTTCCAAAAACTGAGTTGTTCATCAGCTTATAAAAGTCCTTTTCAAAGTCGCTTGTAGCTTTGGTTCTCATGTTTGTGTTAAAATCAATGTATTCTTTCATAAAAGGCTTCTGATCGAATGCAATAACTCTATTCACATGTTTCAAAATCATACCTTGTTCCAAATAGAACTTCAAATTTCTCGAAATGAACAACGTATTCAGTTTTATCCAGTAGAGTTTGTGCAAAGTTTGTTTTTAAAATGTTCTGGAGCAAGAGGTAAATCCTTGTGATGTTCGTGTAAATTTGTTGGATATCCAAGATCGACTTCGAGAATATAGCCATAATCTTCGTCGCCAGTGAGTTCTAAAATTGTTTCTTGCCACTCTTCTTTTGTATACGTTTTAGGATCCATCCACTTGATATCACTAAACGGCAGTTTTTGCATAAGACCATACCCATAAAGGTTGTTTGCATCGAGATAGAGTAAATAGTTTTCGGGCTTTGTCTTATCAAAATCTTTTAAATATTTGTTATTTGCTTTAACATATCGCTTAATACATTGAGAAATGCCTCCGCGAATACCTTTTTCGATCATCAAATACATATTATAATCACTAATTAATTGTAATTCTATCTTCGTTAATTTTAACATTGCGTCCCATGCGAGACTGGGAGCTGTTAGATAGTGTGCCGGATCGAGTTTATAGCAATTCAAACAAATATTCCTAAAATTTTCAAAGATATCAGCGAGCAATAGAACATCTTGAATGTTATAGAGATCAGAGTAATTTCCTAGATTTTTCTCTTTTAATTTGTTCCAAACATTTAAGTAGTGTTGAAAAATCTTTCTCAGATATGCTCTCATCTGTCAAAAGTGAATAGAAATCTTGAATTCTCAATTCTTCTGTGTAATCAAGTTTTTCAATACTGTCGATAAATTCATAGGGAAATATTCCTTTTCCAGATAGAATTTTAAAAATCTCGTCGTCGTCATTTGGCTGTCTTTCTATTATCTCATTCAATCCATCTTGTATAAAATTGATTTGTATGTTTGAAGTCTTCTCTCTTTAAATTTTTAGCTAACTTTTCTATAGACGAGGCCATGAATCTGAACGTGTCTACAAACGAAAACTTGATGAATTTTCTTGGCTTATCACCTTCGAATTCATAGCCATATCCAGAATTTACAGAATAATTTATATATTTTTCATCGGTGTTTGCAATCAAATCAACATTTCCATATTGTTTAGCCAATTCTTTTATGTACAAATGAGTATCGTAATTTGACATATTGTGGCAGAAAACGGGAAATATTCTGAGGAAATTTCAAATTTAGATTGCAACATGCATGAGCTGCGCCTCGAAACTTGCCGGTTAAATGACAATGATCTCTCACTTTATTATAACTCTTATCTTTCCAACTATCAGGAGTAAAACCATACTGAATTGACCCAACATCATAAGCAGACCATTCACAGATATGACAAACGTTTGAATTTTGATACGAAATTTCTTCTTCTTCTGTCAATTTCATAGGTTTTCATGTTCTTAGAATTATATTTTTTCGCTATGTATTTCGATAATTTATTGAGTTCTTCAAACAATTTTGTCGGGACGTTTTTCAAATCTTCTTCATTTTTGGCACGATAAACATATCGGTTTGTACATGCGATTGGTCACATTCGACACTAAAATATAGAGTAAAACCATAAGGAATGTGCCTCTGAATCTTGGTTGTAGTCGATCTTTGTGGATTGTTCTTGCATGTCGGAATTTTTTCTAATATGCTCTCAAAGTCCATATAAATTACGTACGGATGGTTAAATTTCTTTTGATAATTAGTAAATTTAGTTGTTTGACCTGGAAATGGCATAATTGGCTTACAAACTTCATGATTTTTACAAATTTCTAAATGATCTGTTAAATCTCCAGATTTGTAAAAAATGGCTTAAACATCTTCTACACAAAAATTTTCTTTCTTTATGTTTAGACAACTGCGAAGAAACAAGCTTATTTAAATCGGTTATCAAAACATAATGAGATTTATCATCTTGTTTAACATACAATAAATCAATGTTTGTTTCAGCGTCATATTTTTCAGAAATTTGTAACGGAACAATGTTAATATTTTCATCAAAACTGTAGACATTGATAGACATTGTTGGATACTTATACTTGGAATTGTAGCTTCGTTTTTCAAATATTTGTATATCTTTCAGAGACATTGGATACTCAAAACCTGAAAATATTTCGTCATTCACAAATTTTTCGTATTGCTTTACACGTTCACAGTCTCTTTCTGGTTTTACAATAGCACATCTTATTGAGTAAATAAAGCAAAAATCAATCTCTATTTTTTATATTTATACAAGCTTTTTTATCTTTGATATTCTTTGGTAAATCGATGTATGATCCTGCATTCATCATTTCGTGTTTGTTAAGGCTCAAAACTAGTTGTTTACAACTTTTAAATGTCCATCCGGAACCTTTATTTGGATTATTCGTTTGTTCTCGATGTGTTAATTTATTAAATTGCTTAGTAATAAAGTCGTTTACGTCAAAGATTTCGTCTGCTTTGATAGTAAAATACATTAGACATGTTTGCGGTTCACCATTCACTAAAGTTCGTTCGTATTCACATTCCAAAGAGAGATAGCCCTTCATATTTTTAACATTTTCTTGAAATTCCTCGATTAAACTTTTAATTTCTGACCGCATAATTGAAAGATATTTGTAAATTGACATGGAATTGTCGTTCAAGTTTGTTAAAATGTATTGCTTGAAAAGAGACCGTGTATTGAGGATAAAACTTCTACATCCAATGATATTTTCGGATTTTACTTTAAGAGTTTTATCAATTTCTTCGATCATTTCAGACTTGGTTTTATCGTTAGTACCGATAGCCAACTTTTCAGCTATTGAATGAAGTTTTTCATCATTAAATAGGTCGAGATTTTTCTTTTCAACTTTGAAATTTCTCTTTAATTCACGTAATTTCTCAATATTAAACATGTTTTCGTGATCGGCAATTTTATTTTCTCTAGCCCACTGTTTTAAATAATTTAGTTCATTATTGTAAATTTGCTTGTTTTTTTCATGACTTTTAGAATTATAAATGGCGATCATAGTTTTTTTCTTAAAATTTCTATTTTGCAGAACGGACATGATATTTTATCGCGCTCCATTTAGATAGAAAAATTTATTTAACTAAATGGTGCTTGTAAACCAACGATTGCGCCTCTGACGGCGTGATATCACTACGGATATGACGCAGGCGAAGCGAAGCGATTATCGTGATGGTCGGTCTGTAGTAGCACACCTCGACTGTCATTGATACACACAGCGCAATCTTTCGGAACTAAAATGTCGGTAATGCAGATTTGCTTTTAAGAATAAAAATTGTGTTCCCGTTTACTATTATAACATTTTCTTTTTCAAAATGTTAGATAATTTTACCTTATTTTAAATATGCGTACATTTTGTTACTTGTAATTTTCAAATTATATTTTAAATTAATTTCTTAAATTTTTACTTCTCGATGGGCTGTTGTATTGTGTTGCTGAGTATATATGTCCGCGAATTCGGTTTGGTCGGTTAGGAAGTTTACTTCTGAACTGTTTCAATGCGAGTGGCCATAGCGGAGAAACACCAAGTTCAGAAGTATTCAGATCGTATTCCGGAACCATTTCTCTATCCGTATCTCGCTCTTCTCTCTCTCTCTAGCCTGAATATAGATCCTAGCCTATAAACGGCAGAAGTGATCGTGTCATAGGCATAAAAAGAGAGGGAGAGAGAAAGAGACAGAGGGAGGAGAAAAGGTCGACCGAGAAATGGTTTTGCACTTTTTGACTTTGAATTTTTTCTATTTAAATGGAGTTCTTGAAAGAGTTAAATGATATTGGAGAATGTAAGTTTAAAGAGTATAAGAAGTTAAATGAATTGGAAGAAAATAAGAAATACAAAAATTTTGAATTTGGAGAAAATGAAAGATAAATTCGGGGGTTTTTACAATAATTGCCGAGTTGGAAGATTGCTAAAGTACACTTGCCGAACAGATTTTTGACTGTTTTGGATGAAAAAAAGATTAAAGAATTGAATAAACATGATAAATTACACTTGGTTGTTACTGGAAAGAAGACTATTAAAGATAAAGAAATTATAACAATTAACTTTGTAGAATAAAGTCTTAACTCTAAAACTTGCAGTCCCTCCCCACGTCATAGTACTGTTTTGATAACCATAGTTGGTGTCTTTCTTCATAGGAATCACATGGAATATTATCTACAGTAATACCTTTTGTTTCACACAAAATGTGGCTATATTCTATAAGAAAAATTCTATAATGCTCTTTAATGAATTGTGTTGATAAATCTTGATACTCACAAAAATTCCTAAGAAATTCATCAATTAAGTCTTGATTATCTTGAAAGAACGTATAATATGGGAAAAATGTCATAAAAAAACGATGAAAACTCTCTGTTTGTTTATTTTTTACTTTCTTTTCAATATCTTTCGTAATTATATTAAATATGTAATCCCTTACTTTTTTAGTTTTTTGCCGATAGTAAAACACTCCATTAGACGTTTTTTCTGCAAAAGACTTTACAAGTTCTTTGAATTCTGTATCATTTAAGGAAAGTATCAACTGTTCTTTAAAATGTTTTGGTAATTCGTTGAACTCGTTAAAATTGTCTTTCTTTGTAAGTTTTTGAAATGCTAGAAACTGAAGAGAGCTTGGTGAGTTCATGTTGTTTATTTAGTAGAAAAGTTTTTTATTAAAGTACAGTATGTTTTTAGTAAAAATGTTTTAAATTGATTAAATTTTATTAAGATAAATCCTTTATTCGTAGCAGATTTGACAACATTTTACAAAGCACAGCTTAAGAAAGTAGAAGCAAACAGCTGTAGATTTGGTTTAATTTTTCATTCCACAGAGTAGATAGTAATGTACCGATCGCTTTTGGAGACGAACGACTGTAGATTCGGTTTAATTTTTTCATTGAGATTTGCTGTGTTATTTCTCAGCTTCCTTTATGGTACATTGAACAGTATTTTACATTGCTTTTCGGTTGGCTCCGAAAGTGCGCCAGGAACCCCATATTACTATCTACTTATATATATAAATTATAAATATTTTACAATAAAAAAGATACTTAATGTCAGTCAAACTATTATTCCTCACAATTTATTGCAAAAACTTACAAAAAGTGCTTTAATATATCACAATTTAATGAAAATATAACTGCAAGATATGTATACAAAGCAATATAAACACCTCACAATAGCATCTTTAATTTCGCTGAAAGTCTTTGTATTAAAAAGACTAAAATTACGAAAGAAATTAAAAATCATTATAGAATTGTGTGTTTCTTTTAAAAGAAATTAATTTAAGAGGGATATTTCAAAATGAGCTCATGTTAATGGCCCTTTGTAATAGATTCAACTGACAGCAAATACAAAACCCTAGTTAGGATATCCAGAGTAAGATCCTTCATCAAAGATTAAGAGCGCTTTTGTTTAGATATAATACCATTAATCTCACTTATCATTCAGGTTTAGTAACAAAAAGTTGCTATGGAAAATATAAACAAATGTTTTCGCTCATTGGACACGACAATATTTAAAACATTACACATTTTAAGATAAAACTTCTTGGCAGAGCGTTACCAAGGTTTCTCACTTAAAGGGCTAGAAAAATTCGTTTTTTGTTTCATTGTCAGTCCGCACAATGTGTTTAGAAACTTTCAGTTCCCATATATTTTCCATAACGGTACAGTACATGACACTCCATCGAATTTGGCAACCCATGGAGAATGAACCGTAGTGGGAATGAAAAATTTACAGAATGAGTAGCTTTCTAAATAAGAGAGAATAATATCATATTTTACACGTAAAATAGTTACACATGTACTTATAAATTTGATAATGTTTCATAAAACAGCTGTTTATTAAAATTCAGTGTCTAATGTTAGGATAAATTGAAACTCGTATAAGTCAACTTAATAAATCTTACTTTTAAATATTCTGAAATTGCGGAAAGTTAGGCTGTAAGTTTGATTAACTAACAAACTAGAAGTTGAGACTGTCAGATAGTTTCAAGTTGTTGACGTAACACATCACCTCTTGAGGGTTTAGTAACGGAGCAACAATCTGTGGACGCGTGGTGGTACTACAGGGTTAATAATCTGTAACTGCAACAAGCTCAGATATTCAGTGTCATTGACTGTCAAACGGTTTTAAGTTGTGGTCGAAAGATATTCACCACCTCTTGAGAATTTCATAAAGTAGCAAAATATATGACGCGTTGAAGTAATATTGGATAATAAACTGGAACTTTCACAACTTAGATTGTAATTTTAATTACTTGATGAACCAGATGTTCAGACTAAACAATTAGTTACACATTACCTATCAAGAAGCTGATAACGTACCAAACATCTATGATGCGTTGAGGTAATACGAGATTAAATAATCTTGGAACAGTCACAACTCAGGTTGTAAGTTTCATTAACTTGGAACTAGAAATTGAGACTGTCAGACTGTTTCAAGTTTTTGACGTTACTTATCCTTTTATGGACATGATATTGGGAAGCATCAATATGTGACGCTTTTACGTGCTACGGGATATATTAATATTATAACTACCAACAACCCAGATTGTAAGCAGGATTGCCTGGTGAACTAGAAGTTGAGACTGTCGTCGGACCATTTCAAGTTATTGACGCTACTTATCCTTTTAAGGATATAATAATGAAGCATCAATATGTGACGCTTTGACGTGCTATGGACTTAATAATCTGTAACTACCACAACACAGGTTGTAAGTTAAGTATTAACTGGTGAACTAGAAGTTGATAATGTCGGATAAGTTGTTGATGCTACTCATCATCACTTTAGAGTTTAATATTGGAGCAGTAAATCTGTGACGCGTGGAGGAAATACAGGATTAATATTCCTATAAGTGCCACAACTCAGGATTGTAAGTTTGATTAACTGATAAATTATAAGTGTAGACTGTCATTTAGTTTTAATTTTTCGACGTAAACCCATCATCACTTGAGATTTTTATAACGGAAACAATAATTTGTTATTTTCTAAGCAATGCAAAGTTGTCCATATTCCAAACAACTTTCTCATGTTGGTATTCTTATTTGATATAATATATATTTTAAAATTTAACTTATATGCGTTTATATTCCTAGTATTGAAGTTAGCAGGGAACTCCTAAAAGTCGAAGGTGGCTTGTAAAGACTAGATCCTTTGATCAAATGGATTAAGAAATAAAGACTTAAACAAGTTTTCATTAACACTTCTAGATCGTAGCTACCAAAGACATCGATTTATTTGTTAGTCCCTATAAGGCTCAGTGGCTCTTTCCTCGTTGACTAGAAAAAGACTTCCATCCCCTCATTTTGTTAGCTCAACTTACTCCACAAAATTATTCTTACCTACATTGATCAACGTATATTTTCAAGTGTTTCAGATTCACTCTACTTCACTATTCTCATAAAATTACCTTAATGAACCAATAATTTGATTTAAACTGTAATAGGTTTTATACATGTGTATTTGCACCCGATATAAGTCATAGGTATATCCCTATACTATGGCTTAACAATCACTGCCTGAAGAATGGAGAGTATTTGAATTTATAGTACCGAAAATTGCAATAACACTTGAACTTAGGCCAGAGTGGAGAAATATTAAGTCTGTCATAATCTTAGTGTATGAACCTCAAATATAATATGAATGAAGCTAGATCATAATTATTTTATATCGAAAGTCATGTTTAAAGGAAAAATTAATCCAATGCTAATTGTTAAAACAATCAATGGCTAAACATAATTACCATAAGTTCTCGAAGAAGTATAGACGCGTTTAAAATTATGCCATGATTAAGAAAAGGTATACCTAATTAAGTCTGAAAAGACGTCTTTTGTATAAGTCTACAACTTCCATTTATAAATATCTACTTCTGTTCCTGTTCACTGTTTCATATGAGCGTTTGCCATTGTTATCGCTTATTAATGACTTAAATCAATATTCATAGGCAAAAATTAAATAATAATTATACAAGCAAACGTCTCTTAAAATACTAATAACTCATTCCAATGAAAATAATGCAAATCTTGTACGGAAAAATACATTTACATATCGAATCGTTACAAATGGTCATAAATCTTCTAAATAGTTTCCACCTGCATCATAACAATTGCGGGAGAAGATTATTTCAGGCCTGTAAAACACACTAGAACTCCTCGACTGCCGGTTTTTGTTACATTGCACATTTATATTATCTGTTCAAAAATTAAATAAAAATATTATAACGTAATTGGTCATTTTTTATTCCATTTTTCATATAAAACTTACTATCGCATGTTACTTCCAAATATATCCGCAGATATTTCTGATGTATTCCATATTAAAAGATTTGTTTAAATAGTTTTTTAATAGCTTTGAATCTCTATCTCTTTGAATGAATTGTTAGTTTTTTTGATAATTTTTAAATATTTAATATCACGTAATATAATAATTTTTATTTTGATTACCACTCGTTGTCAATGGTCCGTAATTAACTCTCAAGCACAGCTAACAATGCGATGAGCCAAAGCTTGTATCTGATGTTCGACGCTAACTTGAATGGATTGTTTCCAAAATTTGAACACCTTGGCCTAAATTGTGGCCAGAGTAGAGAAATACTGTCTTTCTTAATCTTAGTGAATACACGTCTAATGTAATATAATACAATAAGAGTACGTCACTGCTAATTGCTAAAACGATAAATGGCTTAGCATGATTGCCATAAAATCTTGAAAAAGTATTTCCGGCCACAATAGAAGCGTTTGCAATGTTGTCATGAACAAGGAAACATAAACATAATTAAGTCTGAAAAGAAGTCTTCGGTAAAAAATCGACGACTATCCATTTATAAAATATCTAATTCAGAGGCACATGTTGTTTCTTGTTTCATATGAGCGTTTACATCATTTTCACTATTACGTACGTAAATATCCATAAGTAAAATACTAAATAATTTTTATACTAGACAGCTTCCCTTAAAATAAATAATAACTTACTACAGTACAAAGAAAGTGCATTATGGAAGTAATTTAAATCCTCTTAGGAACATATATTTATCGTTCGATCGTTATAAATTGTTATAATTCTTAACATAATCTCCTCCCTGCATCACAACACTTGCGGAGACGATTCTGCAATGCCTTGAAAGCAACCTGGAACCCCTCGATTTGCCAGTGTTTGTTAATTTCTCACCGTACAATGTATATTTCACATTTATATTACCTGTTCAGAAATTAAATAAAAATATTATAAAATAACGTAAATAGTACTTTTATTCCATTTTTCATATAAAAACTTACTATCGCATGTTACTTCTAATATACTCGCAGATAGTACTGACGTATTTCATATTAAAAGCTTTGTTTAAAATAGCTTTGTATTGAAATAGTTTGAATATTTGAAATCTCTCTCTGTCTCTTTGAATGAATTGTTGGTTTTTTTTATAATTTTTAAAATATTTAATCTCACGTAATATAATAATTATCAATTTGATTACCACTCGTTGTCAATGGTCCGTAATTACCTCTCAAGCACAGCTAACAATACGATGAGCCAAAGCTTGTATCTGATGTTTGACGCTAACTTACGAGTCTGTTAAACTCAATACCTAACTGGAAACTCCGACACAATGGTTGAAGTTTCTACCAATTAGATTGAACGCTGTATCCTATTCTCTAAGCCTATACAGTACAAAGTCGATAGGTTAAATTACTGTCCTCCCGAGATTTAATTGAATGTGACTGAATGTATTATATTACTTAACTACTTGTGACTGAGACTTGAACGTCGACTGGATAAAAGGTGAAACAACATTTTAGTTTGCTTTATCAACATTTTAATGAGCCATCTGATTAAAATAGTTATTAGTTTCATATAGAAAGGTTGTATATTAATTATCAGAGACTATTATCGTTACAAGTGTGGGATATTTTAAAACTAATTGAGTAAATAATACGAATTAAAGTATTGCATATGTTTTTGATAGCTTTCGAGCAATAGAGAACTTACAAATAAAAATTGAAAGTCAAATTCATACATTCATCCATCATTTTAAAATCGTAAGAGAACTAATTTCTATGACCTAGGTAGTTTGTATGGATACATAAGTCCATGACGTCACAGCAAAGGTATATTGGGTTTGCCCAGGTGAAAGCTCGCATAGAGTAACTCATACATAAAAACAATCCCAATAATATATAACAAAAATACTTGTATGATAAAATAAAAAATTTTAATTAGGATAGAATAACTTCAATACAATGCATGGATTATTATTTATATTAAATATAATAAATATATATTATCAGGAAAAATGAGATATTTTGGTATAAAAACCTTATCGTTTACAAAAGTAGTTTGACGGCATATTTACAAATAGACGTTTTAAAATAAATTTACGATAGAAGTAATTATATTTTTTTTGCATACTATGTAAGCTGAGAAGTGGTTTAGACAAAATACAGAGAGAAAACACTAAACAGTGAGTCCCTTCCTAGAAAACAACTGCAGGATTCATGAGGATGTGTGTTTGAGGGATGTCACCGTTTTGGGCCTCTCGTAATAAAAACTGCTCTGTTTTATTTATCTGGAACATTACATTTGGATTACCTCTCTCTTCTCTGCCACTGCATTGTTAATTCCTTTAGTGGAAAATTTATCCACTTTTCCATATATTGTTGCACGAAAAGTAGAAGTAAACGTTAAAGTGTAAATGTATTTGTGGTGGTATTGTTTTACTTTACTATTCCTTTATTATAATAATTTGTATGAGTGATGGCAACGACAACCCAACTCTTAGATTCTTTCATTGTTAATATATAGTAGAAATTTGACTGAAAAAATCAAATAGATTTTGCTTGTGAGATTTTATATAAAATAAAAACATTTAAAGTGTTTTATGGTAATACACTTCTTTGATTACTTTAAAAAGTAAGTGATATTAGTAATGAGAAAATTTTAATATAATCATGCTTAAGAAATATATTTTTAAAATATAATTTTGTTATAGCAGTGAAAAAACATTTATTTGGTTAAAGAGGTTTAAGCATTTCACTGGCACTAAAAAAATAAAAACACAAGATATAAAACGTCCACAGTTGTAACTACTCGAGGAAAGATAAAAACACATACTCTACCGACAGTCAATTATATATTCTTTGATATTTTAGTATTATGTAACTTTAACTAATATACAGGAATAGCTACAATATTAGGGCAGAAGGAAAGTCTAAGAATTTAAAACGGCTTGAAGTTTCTCTAGGTCTTTGGTTTATAATATGGTTTGAAAACGTTGGTAACCGTATAATAATGAAATACATTTATGTGGAAAATAAAATCTCCAAAGTCCAATTCACAGATACTGTAAATTTTTAAAGAGATTTAAATTTTGGTGACTTACCCTCCATAAACCTTTAAACAATGTACGGAACATTAAAATTAAAAAAAGTCAGACTGGTTTAAGAATAAAGATTCAAAAATCAAGACTT